>NC_079212.1:21268485-21318914 GCF_029633865.1 Lampris incognitus | reverse complement strand
AAATGATCCATCTAATCCAGGTGAGAGAGGGGGTCTTCCAGTCAATCATGAATCAGGATTACAGATGCTATTAAAGTGGCTAAGCAGTGGCTTCACTGTCTCTGAAGCTCACATCCCAACAGCTGAGCCCCTTTCAGTCATACAAATGACCTGAAGACTGAGCTGATCACTTCTGAACTCTGGTGACTTCTGTAGTGGAGCGGTGTTTAATCAAGACCGCTGTTCAGGGTGGGCATTTTTGTTTAGCAAAAAGCAGTGGCTTCTGTAGGCCTTTTTATTTCTGGTAAACCACCACTACTCCACATTTCACTAGCATTGATGAACGGTGTTAAGAGTGGCGCGGTTGTTGATATCAGTGTTTAACAACTAAAGCATTTGCCCATAACTGGTGATAACCATGTCAATAACTCATTCATCCATGGCTGAGGATGTACTGATGGGTAGTGGCATGTATGTGAGGTAATGTAAGGTGATTGTATATTTTTGAAAACACACAACATTTGTGTGATGAAGCCACGAGGGGGGGGGCATTCAATCGGTTTGTTACAGACTCGTCCGCTGCATAGATACATACGATTAATTGATGTTGTTTCTAGGGCTGCCTTATTTACAACACTGTAGACGACGAGCACGGGGCCCCGCTGCAGCCATTGGCCAGCCGGCGGCTCAGCTGACTTTGGAAACACCAAGGGGTGACAAGAAGAAAAAAAATGGCACATTTACCAAGGAACACGTTTGCTAATTCGTTATGTCAGACACCATCAAAAAAAAGAAGAAGTAAATAGAAATCCCATTCCCTGGTGTAGTAGTGCCAAAGTGCACCAGACATTAGACAAGCTGTCAAATTATGCAAATGATGGGCTCAATGCTTGGTGTCTGTGGGCCTGTCACTCAGCCCGCCCATCTGCACTTGACGGAGCTCTTTTTCAGACTACTCTTTCAGAAAACATGAGAGATTGAATAAGACTATATATATATATGAGAGAGAGAGAGAGAGAGAGAGAGAGAGAGAGAGAGAGAGAGAGAGAGAGAGAGAGAGAGAGAGAGAGAGAGATGAGAGAGAGAGAGAGAGAGAGAGAGAGAGAGAGAGAGAGAGAGAGAGAGAGAGAGAGAGAGAGAATGGATAGCCTATCAGAAATCTCATAGTAAATCTCATAGTAAACGCACTGAAGCCCAATATGTTGCTTGCTTAGAAACCTTCCCTTAGAAACGCTGTGTTGTAAATGATCAGTAAATATAATAGCAAGCACCACTCACCCGCATGTAGCGTCCATGTTGTCCGTCGTCTGTCCACTGCTTTATTGCAGACGAGCTGTTCGGCCCAGATGGCTAACAACTCACTCACTGAGAGCTGGGATTTTTTTATTTATTTTTTTTATTTTTTCTCCTTATTCCGTTTGCTGTATGCAAGCGGTTTCGACGGTTATTACGGGATTCGCACCGGTCTTCTCGGACAAAAAAATTATTTTGCACCAAACAAATGCATTTACAGATAATTACATTTATAAATATTTCCCCTCTACGTTTCCGAGCTTCTCGTGGTTGCCGTCGGCTTCAAAATCTCCACTCGGCAGTCGGTGTACGTGCTCCAATAAGGATGATGCTCGTTTTTGATGGATGCAATATTTCCGCTCGCTTGTCGAACTTGTACACCTGTCCATTCGGGTATGTTATAAAAAAAAAAGATTATTTACATAATTTACAACACACGAGTCTCACGGCCATCTGGTGGTTCAAGTGTACTGGACCGCGCTTGCCCGTCGCCCCTTCGCTCCTCTTGACTGTCGAATACAACACTTTGCTAACAGGCTCATCCGATGGAGGCAGGCGACCCGTCGTGAGCTCATTCCACCACAAGAGGGCAGTGGTCATTGTAACACTGACACGCACGTTTCAATAAAACATCAAATTCCGCCGGACGTTACACACACTTGGCAAGCAAACAAAAAAACTATATGACCAAAAATTGAATACATATTATTTCAGCGTGCCAACCTGCCTGGGCTTCCCATCAAACTTGACCGCATGTGTCTGTCGATGTGAATGCCCCGAGCGAATTGAACTGGATAACCTCTGCTACAACTGACTCTTGTCGCCCTCTGGCGAACTTCTTAGTGTACTTCAGCTAACTTTAGCTAATGAAGCAAACGCGATTACCACCGTTTTTAAACAGCCTGCACAAACCAGGTACTTTTTATTGATCAGTATCCGCATTGCATTTTAAAAAACATTCTCTCTGGTACTTGGCATACGAATCTTGAAAGATGGAGGTGATACAATCAAGTCACCCACATACATTTCCTGCAAGTTTGCCAAGAAGTGAAGATGGATTCGTTCAAATCATCTGAAGTAAAGAGGGTCTGTTCTTTGCGCAAAATACACACAACTGAATATTGGCGTGCTGATTTAAGGACTGACACAAAATTAAAATCATGGATGGGTGTTAAAAACGACCAACATAAAAACACTAGTGCTGTATTCGGATAGTTTTAAGCATTCAAATACACTTTTTTTAATTCTAATAATCCTACATTGAATTTGTCAAAATATCAAGAAAGATTCTGTAAACATAATCAAAACAATCAGTTTCAGTAAATTCTAATGAATGGGTAGTAGTAAAACACCATGGATAACAATATCAATATATTACACAATGAAAATATATTATGTTTTTAAACATTAATCAGCGCACTAAATTGTCATTAGACCAATATGCTCAGGACATTTATACTTCCAAAGTACCTAAAATGTATATTTTCCACTGGGATGGAGAAGGTTTCAAAATGCCTTGGTAAGAAAACTGTACAATTGTTCTTTGTCTTGTCTGGCAAATATCCTGTCTCTGATAAAATATATCAAAACATTTTATATATAACGTAGTGTGTTCAGGTTCACCAGGGGGTATAAGTATTAGTTGTACATAGTTGCTTGAGAGATGTTTTGCAGTTCTGGTGGGGGGCTTACACTGTTGCCGGGTCAAGGGTTAGTGGACGGGACTATGGAGAGAGAAAGAAGACCTGAGAGTCGGGTGTGTAATGAATGTGCTAATGGCAGTGTGTACGGCATGGCTGTGGCCGACAACAGCCGAGAATAACGCAACGCTCAGTTGTAAGTTTAGAAGTGTTTTTTAATAGCTGTGAACGCTCCAATATCTTGCTCAAGCACGGGGGGAGTGAGAAACTAGTGCTGGGCTTGCAAAGACAAAAACATTATTTTCTACAATAGCTTTGGAAGACCTAAGTTCTGCTATGCATGTTCATTCTCTGGTCTCCATTGCATTTTGGTCATCAACATTTGGCCTCTGAAATTTCCCTTTACATTACATGGTCCTTTGTAACACACCGACACACCACTTCAGCTCAAAAATGGCTTAGTAGTGCCCAGCAAGTCTAGCGTTCAAATCCTCTATTGTACCATCCAGCAATTCTTAAACATATATATTCTCAAGACAATGTCCCTTGCAGTCATCTTACGCCCCCTCCAGGAGAAGACATAAACATGGTAAACAGTTGGTCCACATCTTGGAAATTGTTTTTTTAGTCATTCATCACTTCCTTGGCCTAGTAACAGTATTTTCATCTGCTGTGATAGTCACTGCTGCTGCTCTGGCTTCTGTATCTGCCTGCTCATTGGAAACTAGACAGGTTTAGGTCTCCAGGGGTGCTCGCAGGGGAATACAGCCATCCATCTCCAGAGACTCAGGCCAGCCTTCATACTTGTTGCTGCTCTTACTGTTCTTCATTCGCTAGAGGAAACAGACACAAAGGCAGACAGAATTAACATGTTGCACCAAGAGAATAGTCCTTACTTTTCAGTTGGGGTTTGATTACCAATCTGTAATACAATGCATATGGAATGTTGTGTGAGTACTGGTTTCATCTTTAACAATATTTATATCATCAACCTGTATTTTAAAATGGCCCTTCTGTATAACTGCTGGTCCTTTTCATAAACATTGGGTTTGTCATGAGCACAGCCACCAGGATTATTAGCTTCAGCCCCAGAAAGGGTGTTGTACCTGCTCAAAGGGACTTTTATTCTCTATGCCCTTGGCCCCTACAAACACCCAGCTGTCTCTGAAGGCCAATTCCTTCACTGCCGTGCTCCCAAGCTCCTCAAACAGCCGCCGAGCTTCATCATTCATTCTGCCATGGAGGAGGAGGAGAAGATGCACAAGAGTGATGTTCAGTTAGGTGGAATAAACCTGTACTAAACAAGCAACATGTTGGCTAACATACTTTACATTTTGAATTGAACACCAGCTACACCATCAACTATGTCACCAATTAAAGCTCAAGTTGTGACTCCCAGCCAGAGCATGCAGGCATTTATTCATTTATTTACTGCCAGTCCTAGGCTTCAAAATGATTTAAACTTGACTTTCAGCTAGAAGTCAAGTTTTAGCTACTTTAGATTTTAGCTTAGATTTTAGCTACTTTTCTTGCCCAGGACATTTTCAAGCCAAAAGTTTTGAAAAAAGATAAAGATTAATAATGATGAGTAACAATACTGGACTCAGTCACTCATCATCATCATCAGTTCCGTAACCTATGGAGGTCGTAGGAGCACAGCTGATGCCTCAGCAAGTCTCTTCCACTGTTTATGTTGATTGATTTTGGTTGAGTCATCATTGTGTTTCAGTAGGGGGAGTACCTGGTGGTCCCTATCTCCTCTCCAGGTATGGATGGCCATTGGTTCACAAAGGAACTCATCTGCCCTTTGACAGGTTTTGTTTTTAGTCCTGCTGGGTGTCCACACACACCTCTCACAACAACCCAAGGGTTCAAGTGGGGGTGCCGGTTTAGTCGCCAACGACCCGACAGTTGCAGCTTAACGTTGTACCCAGGACCAATCAGTCACTACATTAATTAGCCCAAAAAAAATGAAATTTTTGTGTTGATCATAAACATCTTCCAACAACTCTTGCTTCCTGATGCCACCAATAGGGTAGGATATAGGCTCAGTGTAAAATCTGGTCATTTTCGAAATGAAGTCAAGCAGTGAGACTGTCAGTAAATTTTCTCAGTCACCAGCTTTAAGATACTAATAGGCTGTTTTTAAATTAGCTTGCATTTGTCCTGCTATTCATAAGCAACTATTTCATGTGCCAAAATAAGCAGTTAGTTAACAGGTAAGTGTAAAGACTGCTGTGTTTTAATTACTCTGAGCAAAATGTTGTCCCACAGCCAACATCTCAACATAGAGATAGCCCCAGGGAAATGCCCCACACTAGCTTGCATATCTACATATCTGTAAAAGTGATTTCCATGTGTGTCCAAGGAAATGGTGAGAAAAGGGATGTTGGAATGGAGGAGAGGGCACACAATAGTCTTACTTTGTAGCTGCATCATCAAAGGAAGCAACAAACACAAGTGTCCCCTCGTGAAGCGGCCGAAGAAACTTCAAGAGGTCAGTAACATCTAAGAAAAAAAAGGAGTATATGGGCTATGATCTATAGTTTATGTTATCTACATAGGACTCAGCCATATGCATAAAATGAGCTGTAATTACCTCCTGCCCACATGTCAAAGGACTTTGTCTCCAAGAGCTCTCCTGTTACCCCTACAGAACAGAAAGAGCAGTCATATTAAAGTACACCCCAAAACAGGCAGGGGTCTAAAATAGCATACATCATTCTGTTCAGCATACTTTATCCTGTTAAAATGGTAGGAAAATAAAATTCTTGGACAACTGATACTTTGATATTGTTTTGCGTTTTCTGTCGATAATGCAATAAAATTGTTTATATTGATGGTACTATGCATGGTATCCCTATGTGCTCTATCCCTATGTGGTACTTCACTAATTCGATATTGTAAGGACTAGCAATGGTGTAGTGATTATTTGTGCCTATTCTTTATACAAAAGGAGTCATCGGAGGCATCTTGTTTTATACCATGATGAAGACAGGTTGGTGTTCAACCATCAATTTGTATGTGACAAACCTTTTGCTTTGGTTACAGAAAGTTGACCCAGTTCATCTGGACACAATGTTTATTGAAACATTTCACTACTCATCTAAGTGACCTCTTCAGTCTCTGAAGAGGTCACTTTCTGTGATTTCCTTTCCTGGATTATAAAGCATGCATTAAGACACTTTTGCTTTGGTGCTATAAAAGTGTGGCTACAAGTTTTACTTCCATCCATCCATCCATTATCTGAACCGCTTATCCTGCTCTCAGGGTTGCGGGGATGCTGGTGGACATAATTCTTACCATTTACCAAAGCTATGTTTAGCCCTCTGCCGACATTATTCTTCACACTGCTCACCAGCCTACAACACAGAAAAAAGACAAGTTGAAGCAGAGATACGAGGCAGTGTAAGAGATCACTTCCTTCAGAGAGGTTAATCTGCACACTAATACACAATGAATGGCACAAAGGAGCACAAAAGACATAAAAGCAAAGACTATGGATAAAACTACAGAAATTACAGCCAGACAGACAGAATACTTGCATTCAGCTCTTCAGACAGACTTGAGGCCTGGTTATGACAGCACAGAGAAAGAATGGAGGGGTTGAAGAACAAAAACAAAGAGACAGCCAGAGTAGAAGCAAGACGACTGGGGACAAATTTGCAATCATTCTCACATCTTGTCCTCCAAACAGACTTTGGGGCCGATGACATTGGCAGCACCAGACACCAAGCGGAACGCCAGGTGTTTCGACGGACAGGGAGCCGACAGGCCACATTTATACCTACGAGGGTGAGGCTCTGGTAAAGCACACGATAAATTAGTTAGTAGTAATAATGAGATGTTACCTATTCAAGGCGATGTTTGACAGACATAGTGTTTATAGAACATGCTCAACTACTTTTCCACTTACCAGGTGTTGGTTCCTCACTTGCACCTGAAAAAGGAGCATGGTTGAATTTCAAATTGATCAAGCCACATACCGCTTTGATCAGATCTGACATGTGGTTAAACAGTGAGTGAATTCTCTTACAATCGAAATGTTGTCCTACCAGTGAAGAAATGTCGCACAGAGGAGCCACTGTCCCCTCCAAAGATAGTGTTGGCCAACACCCATGTGAGTCCAACCAACAGCAGCACAGCCACAGCTCGCAACGGCCCTGTCACATCGAAACAGCGTTGCAATCAGCTTTACGGTCGCTACGGCAGCCACAGTTTAGTCAGTTACAAAACCTACAAAGATCCAGACCGACCTGCCAATCTCATGATTCACTGGCTCACCGACCTGCGAATAGTTGGAGAGAACCGCTTTAAAACTGGGTTATGGGGTGGACTACAGCAATGATACAAAGTGTTTTTAAGTGAACATTTAGAGTTGGCCAAGCAAGATGGCTCTTCAGAGATGACGACAGGGCACTAGATGGAGGACCCTTGTGCAGAACTGGCAAGGCACAGAAATATAACTGTTCGAACAGCTGTTACAATTCAGTTACGCATACTACGGCATAAAAGCCAAGACATCCTACTTACTATGCCACAGTTGGAGGGTTTTATTGACTTAAAATTGTCCCCTTATTACATTACACGTTAGCTATCAAGAGCTATTGCTCTTGCCACAAGGGGATCTTATTTCTTGCGTTGTTTCCTCATCAAGCCATTCCTGGTGCGAATCAGCTTTCTACGAGAAGATAAACTCCGTGAAATGCCAGCCAATACTTGGCCAAACTAAAAGATTAGACTGACATTACTTCATTATCAACACACCTCGACGGAAGACCTAGGTTTACGCAAGCTAACTTCCGGATTACTCTTCCTCCCCGCCCCCCTCGCTAGCCCTGTTTTCCTTTGGTAACCCGAGTGACGTCACTACAGAGTCTGCGTGCGCGTGGACGGCATTGTAGACCATACCAGGATCAGATTTACTGGATGTAAATTTGCACACATGGAGTTTGACTCGTTTCGTGGCTCTCACAGTGCACTTCACATAAAATAACAGCGCAACAATCTATACACAAGGAGTGACTATGTAGAGGCGAAGTACAGGCGAAAAAAACATAAGAGGCAATAAAGTGCAACGGTGCAGAGAATATGTCAGAGATTCTGAAATAAATGTTAGCAGGTTACTTACGTACATGCCTGAGGATGAACGTGACAGATTGTGCCAGTATATGTACAATGTACAGTACAATGTATACAACGTGGTTGGATGTATTTGACAATATTATGCGTTCATTTGAATGACAACCCACGGAAAGAATTTTTTTTAAAATCTGGTTGTTTTGGTGTACAGTGCTCTGTAGCACCTACCAGAGGGGAGGAGTTGGAACAGGTTGTGACCAGCGTGTGATGGGTCGGCAGTGACGTTGTCTGCCTTCCTTTTTTTCTGACTCTGGAGTCCTGAATGGAGGGCAGGTTGGCACCAATCATTTTCTCTGCAGACTTAACTGTCCGTTGTAGTCTGTCCCTGTCCTGTTTGGTGGCCGATCTGAACCAGACAGTGATGGATGTACAGAGAACAGAATGGATTATTGCAAAGTAGAACTGAATAGGCAGTTCCTAAGACAAGTTGAACTTCCTCAGCTGGCGGAGAAAGTATATCCTTTGCTGGACCTTTTTGATGATTGTGTCTATGTTGGATGCCCACCTTAGATCCTGAGAGATTGTGGAACCCAGAAATCTGTAGGTTTTCACCGCAGATACCATGCTGTTGAGTATGGTGAGGGGAGGCAGTGTTAGGGGACTCATCCTGAAGTCCACTGTCATCTCCACAGTTTTGAACGTGTTCAGCTCGTTTGTTATGGCTGCACCAGAGTGCCAGCTGTTCAACCTTCCGTCTATATGCAGATTCATCACCATCCTGGATAAGGCCAATGATGGTTGTGTCGTCCACAAACTTCAGGAGTTTAACAGACGTGTCACCTGAGATGCAGTAATTTGTGTAGAGGGAGAGGAGTCGAGGGGAGAGCACACATCCCAGTGATGATTGTCCGTGTGCTGGATGTGATTTTCCCCAGTTTCACTTGCTGCCTCCTGTCTGTCATGAAGTTTTTAATCCACTGGCAAATGGGGGCTGGTACTGTGAGCTGGGTGAGTTTGGAGTGGAGGATATCTGGGATGATAGTGTTGAACACTGAGCTGAAGTCCATAAACTGGACCCTTGCGTGTGTCCACGGGGAGCCAAGGTGTTGGAAAATGTAATACAATCCCATGTTGATTGCATCCTCCACTGACCTTTTTGCTCGGTAGGCAAACTGCAGGGGGTCGGGCAGGGGGCCTGTGAGTTCCTTCAGGTGGGCCAACACCAGTCTCTCGAAGGATTTCCTGACCACAGACCACAGGGCAATGGGTCTGTAGTAATTTAATCCTGTGATATGGGGTTTCTTGGGGACTGGGATGATAGTGGAGCTTTTGAAGCAGGAGGGGACCTCCCACAGCTCTAGTGATCTGTTGAAGATTAGTGTGAAAATGGGGGCCAGCTGATCAGCACAAACTTTCAGACAGGGGGGTGACACACCACCCAGGCCTGGTGCCTTCCTGGTCTTCTGTCTCTGGAAGAGCTGGTGTTTGTCCTCAACACAGATCCTGAGTGCAGGTGAGAGGTCGGTGGAGAGGGGCTGTCAGGGGGTGCAGTTGGTTGTGTGTTGTGGCCGGAGAGGGTGAGGGGTGTGAAAGTGCGCTTATCAAACCTGCAGTAAAACTCATTTAGATCATCAGCCAGTTGATGGTTCCCTGCAGTGTGTCTTTCAAAACTCTCCAGACTGATGCTGGGATGTTGGCAGACAACCTGTTTTTCAACTTTTCAGTGTAGCACCTTTTTGCTACTCTGAATTCCTTTGTGAGTGTATTTCTGGCTTGGTTGTACCTGATCCTATCTCCACTCCTGAAGGCTTCCTCTTTGGCCTGATGAATGTTGACTACCTGAGTTTTGCTGTGAAACCAGGGCTTATTGTTGTTGAAGGTACAGAAAGTTTTGGTGGGCCAATCAGGGATGCCCCAGTGGCTTACCTGGTAGAGCGCGTACCACATAAGGCTGAGTCCTTACCACAGCGGCTTGGGTTCAGATCCAGCTTGGGCCCTTTGCTGCATGTCATCCCTTCTCTCCCCTGCCCTTCCTCTCTCTCTCTCGACTAGCACTGTCAAATAAAGGTGAAAAAATGCCAAAAAAAGAAATCCAGCATTGGGCGGGGCGACATCATGGCAACACCGACCCGCTCTCCCGTTGCCCCTGTGTGGCATTGAAGTGCCGCTACTTCCAGCGGCAAGGGGAGCAGGGCCAGATGATGCTGATGGTGGCGGCCGTCCAGACCGCCAGCAATGAGGAAAGGTGGTTCCCGTTGACCACGCAGCAACTGAAGCAGCAGCAGGAGGCAAACGTGAACATGGTACTGGTGAGGGGCTGGCTGGAGATGGGGCGGCGCCCCAAGTGGACAGAGGTGTTAGCGCTGGGGCTCGAGGTAAAGGTCCACCACTCTCAACTGGGCAACTTCGAGCTCCACAACGGGTTGGCGTACCAGAGTAGGCAAGCTCCCAGACGAGGGAGTGACCTCTTGCAGTTATTGGTGTGCCGTGTGTTCCGTCCCCAGGTTCTCCAGATTGTCCATGGCTTGGTGGGGACGGGGCACTACAGGAACACCAAGACCCTCCAATGCCTCCGGGGGCGGTTCTACTGACCTGGCTGTCGATGAGATATGGAGCTGCACATGCACTGCTGCGACTCCTTCACCACCCAGAAGGGACCAACCCCGTGCTCCCACGCCCCACTGCAGCAGTACTTGGTGGGGACCCCAATGGAGCGAGTAGGGGTGGACATCCTTGAGCCTTTCCCCATCACTGACGCTAGCAACCGCTATGTTCTCATGGCTATGGACTACTTCACAAAGTGACCAGAGGCGTATGTGCTGTTGGATCAGAGCGCTACCACAAAAGCGGAGAGGCTGGTGGAAGAGATGTTCGCCTGCTTCAGAGTACCTGCCGAGCTCCACAGAAACCAGGGGCAAAACCGAGTCCCAGGTCTTCAGTGAGGTCTGCCAGTGGCTGGGGGTGAAAAAGATGAGGACAACACCACTCTATCCTCAAAGTGATGGGCTGGTGGAGTGGTTCAATAACACCCTGTCCACCCAGCTTGCCATCCTCACCAGCCAGCACCAGTGGGACTGGGACCGCCACCTGCCTGCTCCTGGTCCTGTGGTCCTACTGGACTGCTGTCTAGGACTCGAACCAGTGCATTTCTGCTGCCCTCATGTTTTGGTGGGAGCTCCGGAAACCGGTGGACTTGGTGTTCGGGGCCCTACCTGAGCTTGGCGGGGGGAAAGAAATGGACTACCTCTGGTGACTGAGGGATCGCCTGCAGGTGGTCCACGACTACACCCACCAGGCCCAGGCCAACTCCAGAGTGCAGCAGAAAAGGTGCCCTTCAGCTTGGGCCCTTTGCTGCATGTCATCACCCACCAGCGCCAGGGTCACTACCTTAGGTAGGCCTTCGCGTGAGGGGACAAGATATGGGTGTTTTGTTCCATTCACAAGAAGGGGATTTCCCCTAAGCTTCGAAGCCACTGGCAGGAGGTTGTGGGCCGGCTGTCTGAGGTGGTGTACTGGGTGCACATGCCTGGCCAGGGGTGCATAGTGGTACTACAACAGGACAGACTTTACCCATATCACCCCCATGCACAGCCTGTTGTTGGGGCACCCCATGCGCCAGTCAGTGTGCCTCTCCCCCAGTTGCGCTGCCTGTGAGCCCCATGTGGCGTATGAGCCAATGATGGCACCCTGGACATTTGGGTCCTCGAGGACAAC
This sequence comes from Lampris incognitus, assembly GCF_029633865.1. Taxonomy (NCBI): domain Eukaryota; kingdom Metazoa; phylum Chordata; class Actinopteri; order Lampriformes; family Lampridae; genus Lampris; species Lampris incognitus. The sequence continues at coordinate 21,307,206 of NC_079212.1, read as the reverse complement.
TGACCCCTCAGGTGGGGCAATGTAGTGACCGGAGGAGGAGGCGCTCTGACTGATCGCGGCCCTGCGCTGGGGGAGCACAGAGGCTCATGGGACTGTTAATGTTCGGGTTAAAATTGTGCTTTAGTTCATATTTTGGTTATTGTTGTGTTGTTTGTTTGGGGGGTTTGACTCGGACTAGGTAGACGACCATTGTATTGACTGACTGATTGCAGAACCATGACTGATGTTTTTAAAAGTGACCTCAGGGGTAAAGCCATTGTTCGGCAACCATTTTTGGGGGCTAAAATAAAAGAGTGTACGGCACACGGGAGCTGCCATTTAAAAATAGATCTCTGCCTCTTGCCTCCTTCTTTCACGCCAGCGCGCCACAATGTTGTGTAGCAATGATCCAGAGTGTTTTTGTCTATGGCGGGACATTTAACATGCTGTCTATTTTGGCAGTTCATGGCTGAGGTTTGCGCATTTGCACTCCGTTTGTAATGTGATCTGTCAGGTGTTTTAACGCCTAATTTAGTAGTTTGTAGTTTCTAAATTCCTGGTTTGTCCAAGTACGTTATTATAATTTCCACTGTTGGCAAATTCCTCGTCATTAAACAGCTCTATTGAAAGCACGCACGGCCCCTCTGTGCGAAGAGGACAAAGATAAGAAATTTTTTTTTAATTTAAAATCCGCCCGTTCTGTTTCTCCATCTCTGACGCACACCCGTTTTTTTTTTGTTTTTTTTTTACCGTGCAGTCTGATTTGAGATCAAGATGGCCGCTCCCTGTACCGTGCTTTCCATGTCTAAGGTTATTAAACCGCTTTGGGGTGGACGGCTGGGAAATACGGTCAAAGTAAGAGACGACATCTGTCACCCATACTCATGTTTATTTACTTTGATTTGGGGGTACCAAAGTGGTTACATTTACTTCTCAACGCAAGGTCATTTAGTTGAATGGTCTGCTAGGTTAGCTAGCCTGACTAGTTCGCCGCCGAGCAGCCTTCTTATTTTCGTATGACTTTTCTCTCTAGCTCTCGTTCATGCAAGAGTTCAGACCTATCGTTCAGGCACTGCACCTAACTCTGTCCTTCTGCCCTAATGTTCTTGTATTTCAGCTACTGGGACCGACACTGACAAGTCTTAGAGAGAAGTCATCTCTCACTGTGAGTTTCAGATAAAATCTGAATGTTAAACTTTTCTTGGAGTGAACATGTGCTAAACTGTATCTGTTTGGCAAGCATGTTAACTGATTTAGGGTCATGCTCATCTTCACACCACTAAAACATTGCTGGTGCAGTTATGCAACATAAATCACTGCTGCTCAGTTTACCCTGAGAATTGTCTGTGATTGTACTGTTTATTTCTGTTCTGTATGGCTAAACTTGGGGTTGGATTCTGTTCTTACATTTCCGGTTTTACTCTGTTTTAACGTGGATGTATTTCTGTTATTGCAAACTCATGGGGAGAAGTGGTTACACCTCGCTAATAACCTAAGCCTTAGCTTCCCTTTGGATGTCTTAGGTCATTCTGTCTTGCTATCAAACTTACTGCCATTCCTGTTTTTCCCACTGTTCATCTTCAACACACAGGGAGAAAATATTGTAAGTAGCCCACTCTGGCATGACTCACTAGTCTACATCACACATGTAGACATCACATTCATCTCAGATTTATGTTACTTCTTCAGTTTTAAAAGTCAAGTTTAATTCATCTAGTTGTACATTCATGCTATTGCCTTACAACCGGGAGATTTTACCCTTGCCTAGCTAGCTATCTAACTATAGCCACAATGATGCTATTCACCATGGACTATATTTTCAGTTTATTACAGTTAATAATGTGTGGTTGCTGTGGCATGTCATTGTTTCAGCCCCCTCCTGCTAAGTATGGAGGTAGACACACAGTGACCCTCATACCTGGAGATGGAATTGGTCCAGAGCTGCTTAACCATGTCAGAGAAGTCTTCAGGTTTGTTGACTCCTTTGACAATGCCAAACTCTTACTACTACTATATTACATTATTACTGAGCCCCCTCTCGTGTATAGTACCATGTTGTTTTTTTTCTCTATTTGATCAACACTACTAATAAAAACAAGCTGTTAAAGATCACACATAGAGCAACAGATCATAAACTTGCTTCCACCCACATTTTCCAACCTCATCATTACTAGCGTCACTTGCTAAGAAAACACAGTAGCTCATGACACAGATCATGAGCACTTTGCACTGTTCCTGTCTGGTTGCAAATATACATCCTTGTGCAACCCTATTAGGGTGTGCTTTGTTAAGCGCTTTATGCCCACTGCAATATCACTACTGAAACAAACCCTCCCCACTCCAAAAGCTATAGACTTGATGATATGCCAGCCTTTTGTCTTCATGTCTGATGTGACAAGCTGTGTGCTATGGTGATGGGATGTGTTCTTTTGTGTCATATTACTCTTGTATCTTTCAAGTTTGCTCTTCTTGTACGATACTGCTATGTTTGAGCTGTTATGTAATGATGTCTGTGATGTGTTCCGGTGTTGAAAAAGATTGTTTTCCCTAGGAAGACATTAAACTACCTGACCACCTATCTGTCTCTCTTTCGAGCTTATCTATTTATGGTTATTAGTTAAATGTAATCCTCTGTACTCTGATTGACCACACACAGATAGGTTATGGATTAGCCTAATGTTGTGGTGTCCCATTATGTTATAGGTTCAGCTGTGTGCCAGTGGACTTTGAAGTTGTGCCGGTCAACTCTTCTTTGGCCACAGAGGATGACATTAATAACGCCATCACTGCCATCCGCCGCAACGGAATTGCCCTGAAAGGTAAAAGGACATTGAGGTTTTTTTTATGTTGCCTTTATATTCTATTGTAAAGTAAGTAATTATCCCAATTGTGAGCAAAACGTTTCAGTTGGACTTTGTCGGTTGATATTATTGAACTATTTTTACAGGTAATATAGAGACCAACCATTCTATGCCGCCTTCTGTCAAATCCAGAAATTATCTCCTTCGGTAAGGGCTTGATTTGTTATTCAATAACTATACAAATGCTTTTGTTGGGTTTTATTTTTCCCGCAAATTGATCACATCTGTTTTGTGATTCAGTCGTGTGTTACAGTCAGTTGACCAGAACACTCAATACTGTGTGTGTGTGTGTGTGTGTGTGTGTGTGTGTGTGTGTGTGTGTGTGTGTGTGTGTGTGTGTGTGCGTGCGTGTGTGTGTGCGCGCACGGCATGTGTATTCATGTGTGTGTGCATTTGTACCCTTGCAGCACCAGCCTAGACCTGTATGCCAATGTGATGCACTGCAAGTCTCTCCCTGGGATCCAGACTCGCCATAAGAACATTGACATCATGATCATCAGGGAGAACACAGAGGGAGAGTACAGCAGTCTGGAGCATGAGGTTAGAAAGAGTAGACGCACGGGCGTGCGGGTAGCGTAGTGGTCTATTCCGTTGCCTACCAACATGGGGATCGTCTGATCGGATCCCCGTGTTACCTCTGGCTTGGTTGGGCGTCCTACAGAAACAATTGGCTATGTCTGCGGGTGGGAAGCTGGATTTGGGTATGTGTCCTGGTCGCTGCACTAGCGCCTCCTCTGGTCGGTCGGGGCGCCTGTTCGGGGGTGAGGGGGAACTGGGGGGGAATAGCGTGATCCACGCGCTACGTCCCCCTGGCGAAACTCCTCATTGTCAGGTGAAAAGAAGCGGCTGGCGACGCCACGTGTATTGGAGGAGACGTATGGTAGTCTGCAGCCCTCCCGGGATCGGCAGAAGGGGTGGAGCAGCGACTGGGATTGCTCGGAAGAGTGGGTAATTGGCCAGATACAATTGGGGAGAAAAAAGGGGGGGGGAATAAAAAAGAGCAGACGCACAATTGATTCCTTTGCAGAAACACATGGACTTACTCTCTTCTCCACAAGCCCCCTTTCCCTCTATGCCCCTACTCCACTGGCCCCGCCTTCATTTCTGATTTAATTTCTAGTATTTCACTTTGGAATTGGGAATAAGGTACCACATACTCCTAAAACCACCAAAACGGTGGTCTAGTGGTTAGCACTGTTACCTCACAGCAAGAAGATCCTGGGTTCGAACCCCATGCTGTCCCAGGTCCTTTCTGTGTGGAGTTTGCATGTTCTCCCTGTGTCTCCGTGGGTTTCCTCCACATGCTGGTCGCCGGGCGCTGCACCACTGCTGCCCATTGCTCCTATACAATAGGATGGGAAAAATTTCATTATAACCAAACTACTGTACAGTGACAAAAATAAAGTGGCTTTCTTTTCTTTCTTTCTAACATGTAACAAATTAATTCAGTTAATCAACCAAGCAAAAAAAGCAGAATTACTAGAATGAGTGCCAGAATTAAAGGTGCCGTTAAATAAAAAAAGACGAAAAGCTAGGTTGAGTCACACCAGGCACCTATGCAACTCTCTTTATTTTTGATAAACATTAAACCCAATGTATTAGGTTTTGGCCATTCCTTATTCATATTTTCTTATTTCTACTCTGTACAATGGCATATATCTCTACTATATACTGTAGTTTTCAGTGTTTTTTTCTCCCTACTTTGTGTTCCACTTCATCAGTGTTTTTCATTTATCCATCAAAATTCCCACCCTCTCCCTTTCTGTCTGTAGAGTGTATCAGGGGTAGTGGAGAGTCTCAAGATCATCACCAGGAACAACTCTTTCAGGATCGCTGACTATGCCTTCAAATTGGCCAGGGAGAAAGGTCGCCACAGGGTCACTGCTGTGCACAAGGCCAACATAATGTGAGTCTCTGGGATTTAGGCAGATCTGACATTTGTAAACACTTATCATGGACTCTGTGGTACAGCCCATCTCTGGCATGAAAGACATTTCATCCATGACCCAATGTAATATGGGTCATAGCTAGATGTTTTGATTACATATATACATGCTGAATATATCTGTCTCCCCTGCCCCCAACAGGAAGCTTGGTGATGGTTTGTTTCTACAGTGCTGCAAGGAGGTGGCTGCTGGTTACCCAGACATCACATTTGACAGCATGATTGTGGATAACACCACCATGCAGGTGACAGAAACAGATGATATGGCTACTGTTTTAAGTAATCGCGCAGTGAAAGAATATGTTCAGCAAAACTTTATGTTCATTCTTTGTGTCTTTCCCCTCATTTGTGTGGTTTTCTTTAGTTGGTGTCCAACCCAGAGCAGTTTGATGTGATGGTGATGCCCAATCTGTATGGGAATGTGGTAAGTAATGTGTGTGCCGGTCTTGTGGGAGGACCTGGCCTGGTGCCTGGAGCTAATTATGGTCGGGCCTATGCTGTCTTTGAAACGGTGAGTGATGATCAGTTTTCTGATTGTTAATACATTGATCAAGGGTGTCTGATTAGTTCTATGGTGAGGTTTGCTTGTAGGATCTATTCTAACTTTTTTTCCTCACCCATTTCCTTGCAGGCCACAAGGAACACTGGGAAGAGTATTGCAGATAAGAACATTGCTAACCCCACTGCCATGTTGCTTGCCAGCTGTATGATGCTCGACCACCTCAAGTAAGCTCAGTGACCCCCCCCAACGCAAAATTTTTTTATTTGATATTAGTTAACAGACAACAATGCTCTACTTCTGCTGGTATACTGGAATTCACATGCAGCCAACTGTATTCAATCTTTCACATCTATGTCTCCAGGCTTTATGACTATGCCAGTTCAATCCGTAATGCTGTCTTCGAAACCATGAATGAAGCAAGGGTAAGTCCTACTGATCTGTCATTGATCCACCCTCCCCCCACACCAACAAGGGCACCATACAGCTTTTTGGTCATTCTAGTTTGACAAAAGATACAAGAGTTGTCGTTGGCATGTCTTGCAAATATTCCATAGAGCATCACAAAATCTACTACTACTACTACTACTACTACTTTCGGCTGCTCCCGTTAGGGGTCGCCACAGCGGATCATCCGTTTCCATTTCTTCCTGTCTTCTGCGTCTTCCTCTGTCACACCAGCCACCTGCATGTCTTCCCTCACCACATCCATAAACCTCCTCTTTGGCCTTCCTCTTCTCCTCTTCCCTGGCAGCTCCATATTCAGCATCCTTCTCCCAATATACTCAGCATCTCTCCTCCACACATGTCCAAGCCATCTCAATCTTGCCTCTCTTGCTTTGTCTCCAAACCGTCCAACCTGAGCGGTCCCTCTAATATAATCGTTCCTAATCCTGTCCTTCTTCGTTACTCCCAGTGAAAATCTTAGCATCTTCAACTCTGCCACCTCCAGCTCCGCCTCCTGTCTTTTCGTCAGTGCCACTGTCTCCAAACCATATAACATAGCTGGTCTCACAACCATCTTGTAAACTTTCCCTTTAACTCTTGCTGATACCCTTCTGTCGCAAATCACTCCTGACACACTTCTCCACCCACTCCAACCTGCCTGCACTCTCTTTTTCACCTCTCTACTGCACTCCCCGTTACTTTGGACAGTTGACCCCAAGTATTTAAACTCAAATGCCTTTGTCACCTCCACTCCTTGCATCCTGACCATTCCACTGTCCTCTCTCTCATTCACGCATAGGTATTCTGTCTTGCTCCTACTGACTTTCATTCCTCTTCTCTCCAGTGCATACCTCCACCTCTCCAGGCTCTCCTCAACCTGCACCCTACTCTCGCTACAGATCACAATGTCATCCGCGAACATCATCGTCCATGGAGACTCCTGCCTGATCTTGTCCGTCAACCTGTCCATCACCATTGCAAACAAGAAAGGGCTAAGAGCCGATCCTTGATGTAATCCCACCTCCACCTTGAACCCATCTGTCATTCCAACCGCACACCTCACCATTTTCACACTTCCCTCATACGTATCCTGCACCACTCCTACATACTTCTCTGCAACTCCTGACTTCCTCATACAATACCAAACCTCCTCTCTCGGCACCCTGTCATAAGCTTTCTCTAAATCTACAAAGACACAATGCAACTCTTTCTGGCCTTCTCTATACTTCTCAATCAACATTCTCAAGGCAAACATCGCATCTGTGGTGCTCTTTCGTGGCATGAAACCATACTGCTGCTCGCTGATCGTCACCTCTCCTCTTAACCTAGCTTCTATTACTCTTTCCCAAATCTTCATGCTGTGGCTGATCAACTTTATACCTCTGTAGTTGTTACAGTTCTGCACATCGCCCTTGTTCTTGAAAATCGGTACCAGTATGCTTCTTCTCCACTCCTCAGGCATCCTCTCACTTTCCAGGATTGTGTTAAACAATCTAGTTAAAAACTCCACTGCCATCTCTCCTAAACATCTCCATGCCTCCACAGGTATGTCATCAGGACCAACTGCCTTTCCATTCTTCATCCTCTTCATAGCTGCCCTCACTTCCTCCTTGCTAATCCGCTGAACTTCCTGATTCACTATCCCTACATCATCCAACCTTCTCTCTCTCTCATTTTCTTCATTCATCAGCCCCTCAAAGTACTCCTTCCACCTTCTCAGCACACTCTCCTCGCTTGTCAGCACATTTCCATCTCTATCCTTGATCGCCCTAACTTGCTGCACATCCTTTGCAGCTTGGTCCCTCTGTCTAGCCGATCGGTACAAGTCCTTTTCTCCTTCCTTAGTGTCTAATCTGTCATACAACTCACCATACGCCTTTTCCTTTGCCTTTGCCACCTCTCTCTTTGCTTTACGCTGCATCTCCTTGTACTCCTGTCTACTTTCTTCATCTCTCTGACTATCCAACTTCTTCTTTGCCAACCTTTTCCTCTGTATAATTTGCTGTACTTCCTCATTCCACCACCAAGTCTCCTTGTCTTCCTTCCTCTGTCCTGATGACACACCAAGAACCTTCCTAGCTGTCTCCCTCACTATCTCTGCAGTGGTTTCCCAGCCATCTGGCAACTCTTCACTACCACCCAGTGCCTGTCTTAACTCCTGCCTGAACTCCACACAACAGTCTTCTTTCTCCAACTTCCACCATTTGATCTTCGGCTGTGTCTTCACTCGCTTCCTCTTCTTGGTCTCCAAAGTCATCCTACAGACCACCATCCGATGCTGCCTAGCTACGCTCTCCCCTGTCACCACCTTGCAGTCTCCAATCCCTTTTAGATGGTTCCTTCTACATAAGATATAGTCCACCTGTGTGCACTTTCCTCCACTCTTGTACGTCACCCTGTGTTCCTCCCTCTTCTTGAAATATGTATTCACCACAGCCATTTCCATCCTTTTCGCAAAATCGACCACCATCTGTCCTTCCACATTTCTCTTCTTGACTCCATACCTTCCCATCACCTCCTCATCACCTCTGTTCCCTTCACCAACATGTCCATTGAAGTCCGCTCCAATCACCACTCTCTCCTCCTTGGGTACCCTCTCCACCATGTCGTCCAACTCATTCCAGAATTCTTCTTTTTCATCCATCTCACACCCAACTTGCGGGGCATATGCGCTGATAACATTCAGCAATAAACCTTCAATTTCCAGCTTCATACTCATCACTCTGTCTGACACTCTCTTCACCTCCAGCACGCTCTTGACATACTCTTCCTTCAGAATTACCCCTACCCCATTTCTCCTCCCATTCACACCATGGTAGAAGAGTTTGAACCCACCTCCGATACTCCTGGCCTTACTCCCCTTCCACCTGGTCTCTTGCACACACAGTATGCCTACCTTTCTTCTTTCCATCATGTCAGCCAGCTCTCTCCCTTTACCAGTCATAGTGCCAACATTCAAAGTTCCAACTCTCACCTCCACATGCCTACCCTTCCTCCTCTCTAGCTGCCTCTGGACATGCTTTCCCCCTCTCCTTCTCCTTCGCCCAACAGTAGCATAGTTTCCACCGACACCCTGCTGGTTAACAGTACCAGTGGCGGTCGTTGGTAACCCGGGCCTCGACCGATCCGGTATGTAAGTCTTATTTATGATCCGCATATTTGATTTGGCAAAGATTTTACGCCGGATGCCCTTCCTGACGCAACCCTCCCCATTTGTCCGGGCTTGGGACCGGCACTAAGGATGCAATGGCTTGTGCATCCTCAGTGGCTGGGTTAGAGCATCACAAAATGCAGAGCAATATTACAGAAAGTTGAATCAGTTCATCTTGACACATCGTTTATTGAGAGAGCAATGTTTTTTTCTCAGTATGTGTCCAGATGAACTGATTCAACTTTCTGTGATTTTTCTTACCTGCGTTATCAAGCATGCATAAAAACGCAGAGCAATATTATATCCTCACACTCAAGCAAAGCCAGAGAATTGCACTTCATGCTTACTGACATTGAGCAATGTTGTATAGGAGGAATTATGTTCCCCTGAGCTCAATAAAAAAAAAAAGAAGTCTGTAGTCTTGTCATTGAGCGCTACGAAACGGCAAGCAACATTTTCCATATTAACAGTGAGTCACATGACTGATATAAAAATATAGCCTGCATTTACAATCACACTGAGAATCAACACCAGGCAGTTTTCCTACACCAGAGATGGGCTTTGTTCACATTCAGCTTGTTTACATTATTCAGCACAAAGCTGACACCTCTCCTGACGCTCTTAAACCGTGAATACACTGCTTGTAACTCACAAGTAGAAAACACTTCTCTCTGTGAGCGTCAGAGAAGAGGGGGCGAGGGGCCATCTTTAAGCTGGATAATTTAAACAATGAGCTAAAAGTGAAGGCAAAGCCTGTCTGGTTAAAGAAAACTGTCAACTGCACAGTGTTGATTGTCAGTGTGATCATCAGTGTAAGCAATATTTTGCAGTGCAAGTGATATGCAGTGCATGCGATCCTTTCACGTTACAGGGAGTCGTGTGATTCACTGTAAACATTGAAAATATCGCTCAATGCAGCTTTAATACTACAACTGTTACGTTCACTGTTAAAAAAGGTCCAGGGGATGTGACAAAGAAAATAAATGTCCCGGGGGGAATAAGAAAGGTGGGAGGCGGAACCAGGTGTAAAAACAAATAGATTTATTAACAAAAACTAACCCTATATACAATAAGAAAAGGCAACTGAAGATGCTGGCTCCTAACTGTCCAGGCTTAGATAACAAAACAAACTCAGATCAGGCCAAAACAAAAGAAACAAGAACACTAACATAGGTTTCACTCTCCTTCTCAAGGAGTATAGAGTGCTGACACAAGAGCTCGCTCTCTGGTTGACAACAATGGCCCACTGGCCGTCTCACTCTGGCTGCCAACAATGGCCCACTAGCATTGTTGGGTGTCGCTCCCCAAGGTATATACCTAGCTGATGAGGAATTGGGGTCACCTGGGCTCAATCAGCAGTTCCACAGGAGGTGGGGCATTACCTGGAGAGGGAAAATTACAAACACGCGGCACTGAGGCCGTAACACGCCCTCCCATAAAAACAAACCATAGGTTTTTATACGAGAGGGTAATTGCACACATAACACACGGCACTGGGGCCGTAACACCCCCCCCCCCATAAATACAAACCCTAAGTTGGTATTCAAGAGGATAGTCCTCTTCACTCAGTTTGAAGTTGGCTTCGTCCTTCTCCCTGAGCTGCTGCATCAGTCAGATGTTTTGCTCCTGCATGACCTCAAATGCCTGGCCTGTCACATCCATCTCCCTGAGCAAGGCATCTCCTGTTGTTTCGCTATTGAAAGCTTCTTGTTGAGGATGTCGACCTGCTCCTCTACAGACCGAATCTTCCTCAGGGCCTCTTCGTCAGCCATCTTCTTGCCTTCCCTTCACTCCCTCTTTTCCAGGTCCTTCAGCCTCTGTCTCAGCTCCTCTGCCTCTGACTTGGTCTTCTCAGCTGCCATGAGCTGGATTTTGTCCCTCTGCTCCTTGGGTGCTGAGCGGTACATGTCAAGCAGCAGCTTCATCTCCCGCTGGGACTTCTGGGCTTCTTTGAGTTCTGCGCAGACAAGGTTCAGCTGCTCCAGCGCTTTCCTCTTTTGATTCGCCAGCTCCAAACGAAGCTTCTCCGCCTCAACCTGCGTTGCATGGAACTGGTGTGTGAGGTCAGCGATGGCAGACTCGAGGTGTGCAATTTTCACCTCCTGCTTCTGGGGCTGGTTTAGGTCCTCCCTATTACCTCTTATCTGGGACACGACCGCCTGTGGTTCTGCCGCTTAACATTTTAACGCCTCACAATTGGCAACCAAATGTTGGCGAGTGGTCATGTCCCAGATAAGAGGGAATAGGGAGGACCTAAACTCCCTTCGTCCTCTGCCATGGTGTTGGTCCTGGTGGCGGAGCTTCGTGCCGAAGTGGATGAGGTCCGATGCTATGGCTAAGCTGCCGATCAAGCCGTTGCAGCTCGGATCCCTTGTCCTGTCATGGTGTTTAAGTTAATAAATATTTATATTTCATTATATTTATACACATTTACCTGTCTCACTGTGTTGCATCCTCACCTCACTGTTACCCAGTGCACTAGTTGTTGTCCCTCACCAGACCGAGGGATGTAACAAATGGGGGCTTGTCTGGGATTTGGCTAGGGGGATGATTCTCGCTTGGGGTGCGCGAGGTCCCGGGTTCAAATCCCGGACGAGCCCTCCGGCTTGGTGAGGCGTCCCTACAGACACAATTGGCTGTGTCTGCGGGTGGGAAGCCGGATGTGGGTATGTGTCCTGGTCGCTGCACTAGCGCCTCCTCTAATCGGTCGGAGCGCCTGTTCAGGGGCGGAGGGGGTAACTGGGGGGAATAGCGTGATCCTCCCATGCGCTACGTCCCCCTGGCGAAACTCCTGACTGTCAGGTGAAAAGAAGCGGCTGGTGACTCCACACGTATCGGAGGAGGCATGTGGTAGTCTGCAGCCCCTCCCCCCCGGATCGGCAGAGGGGGTGGAGCAGCGACCGCGATGGCTCGAAAGAGTGGGGTAATTGGCCAAGTACAATCGGGGAGAAAAATGGGCAAAAGAAAAAAAAAGTGTACGGTGTACATCTTTGTCTTCTGTTTTCTTGCAGCTGCATACAGCTGACCTCGGGGGACAGGGCACCACATCAGAGGTGGTTCAGTCTGTCATGAGAATCATCCAGAGTAAAGGACAGCTCACCTCTGAGCTCTAAACCCCAGAGTGACCCTGAACACCACTGCTGAGGAGGACTCAAACACTCACTTATTGTAAGTGTGTGTTTGGATAGGTGTCTGTATCAAGGACAGCTGTACATCGTGAAAGAGAGTGTCCATGCATGTCTGTCTCTATAGTAATGGTTTATATTGATAACAGAATGGCTGTTTTATTATTTTGTGTGCATGTGTATGTTCACACTTGACCAGTTCACTGTACAAGATACCTTTTTTCCCCTCTCATGTGTGAGCCTCATATACTGTCCTCTGATATCCTACCCTGTATTTATTTAACACAAGTTACTTAACACAAGTTTCTTTTTATAAATGATATCTTTTTTGAATTTTGGGAAAAACCTGGCTGATTCCTTAGCATTGAGTGTCCAAGAGTGACACAGCATGTAAGAGTAAATTGAAACTACTACTACTACATTCGGCTGCTCCCTTTAGGGGTCGCCACAGCGGATCATCCATTTCCATCTCTTCCTGTCCTCTGCATCTTCCTCTGTCATGCCAGCCACATGCATATCCTCCCTCACCACATCCATAAACCTCCTCTTTGGCCTTCCTCTTTTCCTCTTCCCTGCCAGCTCCATATTCAGCATCCTTCTCCCAGTATACCCAGCATCTCTCCTCTACACATGTCCAAACCATCTCAATCTTGCCTCGCTTGCTTTGTCTCCAAACCGTCCAACCTGAGCTGTCCCTCTAATATACTCATTCCTAATCCTGTCCTTCTTCATCACTCCCAATGAAAATCTTAATATCCTCAACTCCACCACCTCCAGCTCCTCCTCCTGTCTTTTCATCAGTGCCACTGCCTCCAAACCATACAACATAGCTGGTCTCACTACCATCTTTTAAACCTTCCCCTTAACTCTTGCTGGTACCCTTCCGTTGCAAATCACTCCTGACACTCTTTTCCACCCACTCCATCCTGCCTGCACTCTCTCCTTCACTTCTCTTCCGCACTCCCTGTTACTTTGAGCAGTTGATCCCGACTAGTTAAACGACTCCACCTTCATCACCTCTACTCCTTACATCCTTACCATTCCGCTGTCCTCCCTCTCATTCACACATACATATTCCGTCTTGCTTCTACTGACTTTCATTCCTCCTCTCTCCAGTGCATGCCTCCACCTCTCCAGGCTCTGCTCAACCTGCACCCTACTCTTGCTACAGATCACAAGGTCATTGGCGAACATCATAGACTCCACAGAGACTCCTGCCTGATCTTGTTCGTCAACCTGTCCATCACCATTGCAAACAAGAAAGGGCTCAGGGCCGATCCTTAATGTAATCCCACCTCCACTTCTAACCCATCTGTCATTCCAACCGCACACCTCACCACTGTCACACTTCCCCCATACATATTTTGCCCCACTCCTACATACTTCTCTGTCACTCCCGACTTCCTCATACAATACCACACACCCTCTCTCGGCACCCTGTCGTATGCTTTCTCTAAGTCCACAAAGACACAATGTAACTCTTTCTGACCTTCTCTATAAATTCTCCATCAACATTCTCAAGCAAACATCGCATCTGTAGTGCTTTTGTGGCATGAAACCATACTGCTGCTCACTAATCGTCACTTCTCTTAACCTAACTTCCACTATTTCCCATATCTTCATGCTGTAGCGGATCAACTTTATACCTATGTAGTTGCTACAGCTCTGCACATCACCCTTATTCTTGAAAAGCTGTACCAGTATGCTTCTTCTTCACTCCGCAGGCATCCTCTCACTTTCCAAGGTTGTGTTAAACAATCTATTTAAAAACCCCACTGCCATCTCTCTTAAACACCTCCATGCCTCCACAGCTATGTCATCTGGACCAACTGCCTTTCCACTCTTCATCCTCTTCATAGCTACCCTCACTTTCTCCTTGCTAATTCACCGTACTTCCTGATTCACTATCCCCACATCATCAAACCTTCTCTCTCGCTCTCATTTTCCTCATTCATCAGCCCCTCAAAGTACTCCTTCCACCTTCTCAACACACTCTTCTCACTTGTCAGCACATTTCCATCTCTATCCTTGATCGCCCTAACCTGCTGCACATCCTTCCCAGCTCAGTCCCTCTGTCTAGCCAATTGGTACAAGTCCTTTTCTCCTTCCTTCGTGTCTAACCTCATACAACTCACCATATGCCTTTTCCTTTGCCTTTGCCACCTCTCTCTTTGCTTTATGCCGCATCGCTGTACTTCTGTCTACTTTATACAGCTCTTTGACTATCCCTGTTCTTCTTTGCCAGCCTCTTTCTCTGTATACTTTGCTGTACATCCTCATTCCACCACCAAGTCTCCTTTTCTTCCTTCCTCTGTCCAGATGACATACCAAGTACCCTCCAGCTGTCTCCCTCACTGTTTCTGCAGTGGTTGCTCAGCCATCTGGCAACTCTTCACTACCACCCAATGCCTGTCTTAACTCCTCCCTGAACTCCACACAACAGTCTTCCTTCTTCATCTTCCACTGTTTTATCCTTGGCTCTGCCTTCACTCTCTTCCTCTTCTGGGTCTCCAAAGTCATCCTACAGACCACCATCCGATGCTGCCTAGCTACGTTCTCCCCTGTCACCGCCTTGCTGTCTCCAATCCCTATCAGATTGTGCCTTCTACATAAGATATAGTCCACCTGTGTGCACTTTCCTCCACTCTTGTATATCGCCCTGTGTTCCTCTCTCTTCTTGAAATATGTATTCACTACAGCCATTTCCATCCTTTTCGCAAAATTCACCACCATCTGTCCTTCCACATTTCTCTCCTTGACACCATACCTACCCATCACCTCCTTATTACCTCTGTTCCCTTCACCAACATGCCCATTTAAGTCCGCTCCAATCATCACTCTCTCCTCCTTGGGTACACCCTTCACCACTTCATCCAACTCACTCCAGAATTCTTCTTTCTCTTCCATCTCACACCCAACTTTTGCACATATGCACTGATAACATTCATCAACACACCTTCGATTTCCAACTTCATATTCATCACTCTGTCCGACATTCTCTTTACCTCCAACACACTCTTGACATACTCTTTCTTCAGAATTACCCCTACCCCATTGCTCCTCCCATCCTCACCATGGTAGAAGAGTTTGAACCCACCTCCAATGCTCCTGGCCTTACTCCCCTTCCACCTGGTCTCTTGCACACACAGTATACCTACCTTTGTTCTCGCCATCATATCAGCCAGGAGTTCTGACTCTCACCTCCACACTCTTACCTTTCCTCCTCCCCCGCTGCCTCTGGACAAGACTTCCCCCTCTCCTTCTCCTTCACCCAACAGTAGCATAGTTTCCACCGGCACCTGGCTGGCCAATAGTACCGGTGGCGGTCGTGGGTAACCCGGGCCTCCACCTATCCAGTATGGAAATCTGATTTATGATCCACATATTTGATTCGGCAAAGGTTTTACGCTGGATGCCCTTCCTGACACAACCCTCCCCATTTATCCTGGCTTGAGACTGGCACTAAAAATGCACTGGCTTTTGCATCCCCAGTGGCTGGGTTTAAGAGTAAACCAAAATATAAACAACGAAGCCATGCGCATATGGGTCTACTCCATACTTTGTATTAAGTCAGCTTATCAACTGCTCACTTATTCCACGATCCACTATGCAGTCTATGTGGATTATCTGTGAATATCAAATGTTAAGATTAAGTAATGTGCCATTCTTTTCATTTAACCCAAATGCACAGATGTAATTTTGCCTTAATGTTTTTGAGTTACTGTAATTTTAACATTGTTACCTGTTAGACCCTGTTCTTTCTTATGTGCCCACAAATTATCTGGTTTACCTTGCTATTGGTTAAGCAGCAGCTTCTTTTATACTGTATCAGTGAAGAAAACCAAAATTGTATATCAGATGCCAGTTAAGTTTTTCTGTTTGTGCCATAATAATTATCTATTGAGCTCAATTTTCAATTACATATTGGCTCAGATCACAGGGATATTTTGTTATCTTTTGAGTCAAAATCCATTATAGCAAGAGCTGTTGAATCTGGACATTAAAAGACCCATATTACTTAGAACTGTGGACAATGAATATGCGAAATAAAATGATCAATGAAGTATCCGTGTAATTCCTTGCTTAGTACAGGCATATTTCACCACATATTTTCAGCCAAACCATTTAGAAATGCTAGTTTTATCATAAGGTCTGTACTAAATGATTTTATGTGTTATGAAAACTATAATAGGAGGAAACAGTATGAGCTGTTGAAGTAATCTCCAAAAAGCATTCATCAAACAGGAATTTTTTATCCCTTAGATTGAGCCAGCCTTATTTGGTTCTTCACGCCTACTTAATTAAAAAGTACTATTTTTGCTTCTTCTATTGAGGATAGATATTATCCTGCTATAGTAAAGTACAATCTTTTTTTTTTACAGTTTCACACATCCAAACCACAAACTAACGCTTTGGACGTTGAGTTGCTGTAACGCATTTTGTCACTAGGTGGCAGCACCAACGCCCAAAGATGCATCTATGGCATTGAACAGCATATGCTCCAGTACTGAGTGAGGCTTGAAAGCATGTGTATCCCATTATAAGCTGTTTGCCAGGGTACAATTGCACAATATAATCACTATGGTTAACAAATTACACAAATGTTACCACAGCAGTGACTAGGGTGTTAAAAGTTGCAGGAGAGAAATGAGGATACAAGAATAACTAAAACAATGTGTCCCTATTTAGCCCACTAAACATTTAGAACACTTTGATTAAAATCCTTACCTTTCTCTAAACACAGTTAGGCCAGAGAGATGCTCGTTCTGATAGCAAGGAAATCTTCAAAATTTTCCTCGCTTAATTTAAAACCAAAGCATGCATTCCAGTTTTACCTGATTCTAATTAATACTTTTAGATTCAGACCCGAAGTCATCTGACTGACATATGGAAGAAAAGGGACTGATTCTTTGAGATAGCAGATGTAAGGGTGGGGGGGTGGGGGGGGTACGGCAGAAATGTGGAGATGAACGTTATTCAGCAGTGACCTTTTGTTCACATACACCGATCAGCCAAAACATTAAAACCACTGACAGATAAGTGAATAACATTGATTATTTCGTTACAGTGGCACCTGTCAGGGGGTGGGATATATCGGGCAGCAAGTGAACAGTCAGTTCTTGAAGTTGATGTGTTGGAAGCAGGAAAACTGGGCAAGCGTAATGATCTGAGTGACTTTGATAAGAGCCACGTTTTGGTGGCTAGATGACTGGGTCAGAGCATCTCCAAATTGGCATGTCTTGTGGGGTGTTAACAATATGCAGTGGTCAGTACCAGTGGCACCAGCAGCCATAATCCTGTATGCCCCGTGTGTACATTTTTTTTAATGATTTTGTTCGTTTTTTTGCCACTGACATCATTTGATGCAAATACATTTGAAGGCAGATGATTGGTGTTAACATCACTGGCTAATAGCACACGGTGCGTACAGGATTACGGCTGCCGGCACCACTGGTCAGTACCTACCAAAAGTGGCCCGATGAAGGACAACCGGTGAACCGGCAACAGGGTCATGGGCGCCCAAGACTCACTGATACGCGTGGGGAGCGAAGGCCAGCCCGTCTGGTTCGATCCCAAAGAAGAGCTACTGTAGCTCAAACTGCTGAAAAAGTTAATGCTGGCTATGATAGACAGGTGTCAGAACATAGTGCATCACAGCTTGGTGCGTATGAAGCTGTGTAGCCGCAGACCAGTCAGAGTGCCCATGATGACCCCTGTCCACTGCCGAAAGTGTCTAGAATGGGCACATGAGCATCAGAACTTAACCATGGAGCAATGGAGGAAGGTAGCCTGGTCTGATGAATCACGTGGACGACCAGGTCTGTGTGCAGTGCTCACCTGGGGAAGAGATGGCACCAGGTCACCGGGATGCACTATGGGAAGAAGGCAAGCTGGCAGAGGCAGTGTGATGCTCTGGGTAATGTTCTGCTGAGAAACCTTGCATCCTGGCATTCATGTGGATGTTAGTTTGACACGTACCACCTACCTAAACATTGTTGCAGACCAAGTCCGCCCCTTCATGGCAACGGTATTCCCTGATAGCAGTGGCCTTTTTCAGCACGATAATGCGCCCTGCCACACTGCACACATTGTTCAGGAATGGTTTGAGGAACATGACTAAGAATTCAAGGTGTTACCTTGGCTTCCAAATTCCCCAGATCTCAATCCAATCGAGCATCTGTGGGATGTGCTGGAAAAACAAGTCTGATATATGGAGGCCCCACCTCGCAACTTGCAGTACTTAAAGGATCTGCTGCTAACCTCTTTGTGCGAGATACCAGAGGACACCTTCAGAGGTCTTGTAGTCCATGCCTCGATGGGTCAGAGCTGTTTTGGCAGCACGAGCGGGACCTACACAATATTAGGCAGGTGGTTTTAATGTTTTGGCTGATCGGTGTACATACTGTGTAAATAATCCCTGCCTGCCTTTCTTGTTCAAACAGGGGCTGCAGTCAGAGGGACATGTCTCATTGTAATGGCACAGGCCAATTCATCAGTCTTATTCTGTGGGAAAGTCACATGCTGCTTCTTCTATTTGATCATTTGCATATTGAGAGGAGAAAGCTGTTTAGAGATGGGGTCATTTTTTTAATAGATTAAGTCAGGGATGGGCAACATGATCCAGAAAGGGCCGGTACAGGTGCAGGTCCTTGTTTCAACCAAGCAGTTACACATCTGAGTCTACAAATCAATGTCCTTAGCGAAGGCTATTGGTTGACTACTACAGTCAGGTGTGTAACTGCTTGGTTGGAACAAAGACCCCCACCCACACTGGCACATTCTGGATCAAGTTGCCCACCCCAGGATTAAGTGGGCATGGGGAAGCAATGAGCATCCAGCAGAATTGCTCAGGTGTGTATTTTGGCCTTGGACAGTTTGGCTTTCTGTTTCTGTTCTACTCCCTCACTCAATTTATGTCGGTTAGTCACTACACATAGACGCCAAGTTGGCTTGTGTATCCTTGCACTGCTTCATTTAAGATGGATTTTTTTTCTTTTTGCACTTTCTCTAAGAGCCCCCCCCTCACCCCACCTTCCTCCTCTTGGGTCCAGTTCTTTCTCACCACTGAGCCGGTTTACCTCAGCATACACCCCTGAAGCCTGACACTTTGAATCACTTCTAATCACCATTTCCTGATCTGCACACTCTTTCGCATGTCACCCTTCACCTCCCTATCTCCCCCTTCCCCCACCCAAGCTCCATCCCTTATGAACCTCTGATGAAGCCAAGCCATGAGTCAGATGGTTGGAACGATGCTTTACCTCAGTAGACAGCGAGAGCTTTTGCCAGCGACCACCAACCACCTGACCCGGGGGTCACCGCCCTTTTCTTGTATAATCCCCCAAGCGGGGTGAGTCAACCTGCCATATAGCATACTTTTCCCATAGCTGCCTGAGTCCAGTGTTCTCAAGTCATGCGCTGTCGAGGCCAAAGTGCATGAATGTTCAAATTAGATGTTACATCAGCCAGTTTCACTAATTAGTTTTCCCTCCACTTTCACTGAAGGTGTGGATAGTAGAATAATTATGCAGTGACCATTCATTTGCAATCAAAACTTTGATACTTAACAGCCAACAGTTGACCCCTGTCTAAAAATACTGTTGTCTGGTATACTTTCCAGGAAAAACACAGCGAGGATAGGTTATATAGAGAAACACGTAAGGCTGATTGAGTGAGTCCAGGTTAAGGCTATTATCCCCTTATTATGTCGTCTATTTCATCAAAAGAGCTGGCCCTCATTAACACTCATATGGACATGTTCGGCTCTCCGGCACTCTCTCACGTATCACATGGCTGTTGGTCATTTTACCATGGCTTACGTGCCCTTCTCCCTGTTCCCCTCAACCACGTGTTAACAACCTCCCTATATCCCTCTCATGTCCCTCTCAAACACCATGTTTCAAAGCCTTCGTCCTGCTCTGGACGATTCTGATTGGCTGAAGTTAAACACAAGATGTGGGACTGATATTAAACCCAGCATGTCATTAATCGCCATAACTCTGGCACTGTGGGCTTGCTCCGGCTAATTTCCCCCAGATCGCCATCTTTCTCTCTCTCTCTCGCTCCCTCTTTTTCTCTATATCGCTCACTGTTTCTTTTTTTTTTCTCTCGTAAAAACACATAATTTATCCCTTGTAATCCTAGTTCCTACAGCTAATCTATGGGTCATTTCCACTTCCTGTGGGCGCGAGCATGTATGCGTGTGTGTTTGCTCTCATGTTTATCAGCTGTGCTCCCCTTCGCAGCGCTGTGCCGGTGACTGTAATCAATCACCAGGCGTCTGATCAGCCTCTGCCCGGCACAGCTGTATCCAGTCAGCCAGCTCTGTTCTGCGTTAATGGGACTTATGGCCTAGCTACATTAAACTACGTCAGCAGTCAGCTATTCCCTCCATGACTTCCCCCAGTCTGCCTGTGTGGGGATCTGTGTCCCCCTGGCCCTCCTCTTAACAGACTTCTTCAAGTGTCCTCCTTAGCAGCAACTGGCATTACCAGCAAGAATTACAGGCGGTAAAACTATGTTGTTCCTGACAGCTTGGAAGACAGAATGGATGATGACGGTAGACAAGGAGGTTGAGGAGGGAACAGGAGGGAGAGGAGGAGGGCTGATGAAGCGATGACAAGGGTGCTGAGGTTTTGTTAGAAGTGGGAGTGAGAACAACATGATTTAGAGCAGATAGGGCATAAATGCCAGGGAGTAAGAGTTCACTTGGCTAGCTTAGCAGTAGAGAAGGTTTATCACCATGCTACCATTCCACATAGAGACGTACAGAGGCTGCAGAAAAGGTGTCTGACTCCTGACTGTTTCTTTATCTGGGGCTTCTGTCATGCCAAGAGGTATTATAAGGGTTAGTCCCTAAGGTGTATTGCAAAGGGATACCCCCTTGTGAGATCCCCTGTGTATGTCATAAGACTGCTCTTATCAGCACAGCTCCTACTTTCACAATGCAGTACTTGTTTGAGCCCCATAATGAAGTTCTCTTTTAGCTTGCACCCCTCTACAGGATGAGCAGAGCTCTCAATCAGCTACAGAACAGAGACACAGGAGCTGGTGGGAAGTTGGTGCCTTGCAACAGACACACTGGCAATCATCAAAGATGCTTGCCAATGCAGGACTTGAACCTGGGTCAAGAAGTTGTAGAACTGCTCTATCTGTCTCTATCCACCAGTCTGCCCTGCTGCCCCTAACACTGTTGACAGTCAAAACCTAGTCACTAGATTAAAGTCCATGCTCACTGGGCCCAAGTAGCACACACATAGAACCCACATAACCACCACTTAGCTCACACCTTCTGCTAGCACTTACTTAAAGTAAGTACACACTGGTTTATCCCCTGGGGAACAGATACTATGCCCTAGACATAGCTGGAGATTGTGTGCACATGCTTGTATGCACATGCAAGCTTTGTGTGTGTGTGTGTGTGTGTGTGTGTGTGTGTGTGTGTGTGCGCGCGCGCGCGTGCGCTTGCATGCATGTATACATGTGCTTTTGTGCATGGGTTTGTGCCAAATATATGCATGTATGCTGTGCATGTATATGCTTTCAGCATGGCCACGTTTTTTGCCCCAGGCAGGGAAGTTGATCCCAAATGCATGTGTGTGACATGAGCCCTATAAATGGCCCTGCCCTGGTATTATACTTCATCAGAGGGGCCAAAGTGATAGAGTGTTATTTGAGGATGGTGGTGGTGGGCCAGAGGGTTGGGGGAAGGGAGTGTGTGGGGTTCTACCTTGGGGCCTTATTACGTCATGACTGCATAGAAACCTCCTTCAGTTGCTCTTTCATTCTTCGGTACAAATTCTTTTCTCCCAAGCTGGGAGCCTCATGGCAGAGGCTGGGTGGGTGGAGAGGGTTAAAGTCTTAATTTTATGTTTATGATAAATAGGTGGGCTTGTTTTCCTTGCTGGCTCTGCTTAGGATGCTGATATTTTCTTATCTAAGAGAAATCAGCGGGGCTCATACGGCACAGCTCATTGGCCAGATGAAATAACAGGTTGGAGAGAAAAAGAGGGAGGAGTAAAAGGAAACAGCAGTGATTGATTGTGCATTGATGGGCTATTTGTTCCATCCAAACTCATTCTTTAATCCTTGCCGATATTCTCTCTCTCTCTCTCTCTCTCTCTCTCTCTCTCTCTCTCTCTCTCTCTTCTTCTGTTTCGATCACTCTCTCCATCTGATATGAACTTTTCTGCCTCCTGTGCCCTCGCTGTGGGTTTAGTGCCAGAGCTACTACATTACATCAAGACAAGGCATCCTGCTTTCTTGACAACCTACATAACATCATCCTAACGTCACCACAGCTTTAACTACTCGTGCAGTTAAGGTGTTTTGGCCCTTTGCCCTCCCAGCAACACCCTTGCTTTCCACCTCTGCACATGCCGCGGTGCTCTGATCTGAACACACTGTATTTTATTGGTTGCCAAAGCAGAGTATATTTCCCAGTGACAGTGATGTAGTGTGATCTGACATGCGTCTGCTCTTGCATCCCATCCCTGTCTGGTTAGTGATTTCAGTGTATACAGTGCGAGATCTAGTGGGCCTGGCCAAGGCCGTCCTCCACATGTTGCCAGAGGCCTGTCTAGACAGCTGTTAAGTAAGTAAATATGTCAAGCTATAAGATCTGTACAATCCCTCTAAATCTCCCAGAATGAGACATAGGAGGTTTCTTGATTAAAAAAAAAAAACAGAATAAAAAAATAGTCCCTTATCAAACTAGAACTCCAGATCCTCTTCATGAGCCTCTTTATGTCTTTTATGGTAGCTGACTGCTGCCTAGAGCATAACCATTTCTCCTTACACTTTAACCTGCTTTTCTGTCTTTCTTGGTCTCTGTTACTTCCTCTGTCTTTCTGTCTCTCTGTCTTTGTGTCTCTTCCTTTGTCTCTTCCTCTTTCTCCCTCGCTTTCTCTCTGTTTCCCCCTCTCTGTAAATTAGTGTTTCCTGATCTCCAGCCGAATCCCGCCTCCACTCCTTGTTGCACGTCTGCCTTTCTCCCTCAGTTCTCTTGCGGTGAACCGTCTCTAAAATGGTTTTTATGAAAACAGATTTGGGGCAAATTCACCAGAAAACGCGGCTTTGATTGTATATGTCCTGTCCCGGTGACAACTCAATTCGTATGTCAATAGCTTTTCATAAGCACTGTCTGATGCTGCTATTAAGTAGTTTGCGGGGAAAATGTTCATTGCATTGTTGTGGGGGGAAAAAAGTCAGCAGGCCCTTTGAAGGGTTCCCAGGGGTTATTTTAGCGATTGTTGTGCTGCATCATGTTACGTTAGCCATTTTTTCCCCATGTCTCGCAAATCCACAAACAAAATGGTTATCTACATCCATGAAGAGAGGTTTTACCGATGTTTTCCTGTCAGAGGAAAGGAGGACAGTGGATGGAGAAGAGTGAATATGTGGTGAGCTCCATGCTCGATGGCAAGTCAACTCAGTAGGACCAGATAGGAAGGAGGGTGTTGGGCTATGCTAGCTCCTAGGACCATTCAAGGCCTCAGGGCAGACAAAGCAGCAGTAAACCTGCTGTGACTCAGCTGTGAAGACAAAGCCACCTGACACGCAGAAAACAGAAGAACAGGGAGTGCCTGGGAATGACCTAGCTTCATTTTTTTTTTTTTGCCCATCTCCAAATAGCTCCTTCAACCCAATCTTCGGATAAAGCCACAAATTGGAAGTATTCCACCTCTCGGAACTATTCTAAGATGGATTACCATGAAAAAGGTTTTATGTATATATGTTTTTGAGTGGAAAATTAAAATGGTAATATGGCAATGGTCATGAGCTTAAATTTGTCAATCCCACTTTTATCCTACTATTGATGGTATCTTCTGGAGCATCTGAAGGGGCTCATAGGGGGATGAAGATGAAATTTAATGGGCCCATTGAGGTCTGATGACTGTTCAAATATTTTGCCCTATTTTTCTCTGATTTGAAGTGATAAACAAATGGTTCATGAATCATGAGTCTCGAGATTCATATCCCCAAGAAAAAGACTGGACTTGTTGCCTCCAGGGGTGATGGTGTTCCACTTTAAGTTCATTTTCTTTAAATTTTTTCACTGGTGCAGTCTGGCTCGCTCTCTGTCGGCGCCCACTTAAGTGCACATACCTGCCTACCCCCATTCCTCGCTTCACTTCAAAGCTCCTCCACTGTCCTTATCCATGGCTTCCTATCACCCTTTTCCCCAATCCTAAACAAAAGAGCCACAGAGCCCAGCTGAAGATATGCTTTGAAGATATGGCCCCATTTTTCCATTAAATACACAACCACGAGTTTTCGCTCTGACCTCATGCTGTAAATGAGTTATCAAGCAATTATGTAATCATTTTTGAAGATATAAGTGCTAACAGTGCACATGTCCCCAATATGAACACGTACTTACTCAGCTTGGAATAACTTAAACAGCAAAAATGCTCTGGTGTCACAGGTACGGGACTGTTTTGTGTCCTGGCCTGTTTGCATCCACCGCAGTACAAACAGACGTTCCCCATTTTATCTGTTAAAAGACTTGTGTTTCCACTAAACTGTCAGTTGCTGAACCATTGCATTAAATTATGGGAAAAAAACCTTGGACAATATTTGTTTTCAGTCCCAAAAGGGTAATTCATTTTGTTTGTTCTGAGAAGAAGAGGAGCACAGCCCAGTCGGCAGGTGGAATTAAAGACATTGGAGAAAATATGAGCATGGAATGATATGGGATAGCGGGAAGTCAGGGCTAACGTACAACCCAGGACCTGATGCCTCCGCTCCCTGTCAACTCTTGCATCACCGGCTAATTTTCCATGGAAATACGACACGGAAATTAGCCTTAATCCCTGTTCCACAAAAAGACTTGCAGCAAAAGACAAGAGCTCAGTCTAAATTTATCTCCTTCTCCTTTCATTAGTCCCTGTTTGTCTTTTCATTATTCAAGCCTGTTAAATTCTATACTGTCTCATGAAAATCTAATAAAGCCCTATGGCTTCACTGAGGGCGGCATGGTGGCGCAGTGGTTAGCGCAGTCGCCTCACAGCAAGAAGGTCCTGGGTTCGAGCCCTGGGGTAGTCCAACCTTGGTGGGTCATCCTGGATCATCCTCTGTGTGGACTTTGCATGTTGTCCCTATGTCTGTGTGGGTTTTCTTCGGGGGCTCTAGTTTCTTCCCACAGTCCAAAAACGTAAGTCAGGTGAATTGGCCATACTACATTGTCCCTAGTTATGAATGTGTGTGTGTGTGTGTGTGTGTGTGTGTGTGTGTGTGTGTGTGTGTGTGTGTGTGTGTGTGTGTGGGCGCCCTGTGATGGCCTGGCGGCCTATCCAGGATGTCTCCCCCCCTGCCCCCCCAATAACTTCTGGAATAGCATCCCTGCAACCCTGAGAGCAGGATAAGCAGTTCAAATAATGGATTGATGGATGGATGGGCTTCACTGAGTAAACCCCAATTGCTTCAGCACATCTTCAGCCAGGAGAAATGTTTGAAAACAACAGTGAGTGACATGATCTGTGCTGGTTATAGCATCGTTGAATTTCTGAAGTTGATTGCTCACGTGATGGCTTCCATATGACACTGAGCTGGCCCAGATTATTTATGTTATTCTACAGCGTATGACCTTTTGTACTGAGGACATCCATCAAGGAGCTGTGAAGTGCAGTGGCCACCCTTACATCATGGTTTTCCTTGCTAGTATGCATTTCACTGTGGCGACTAATATTGTGGCACCCTACTATCAGTCACTTTTAGCGCAAGACGTGTGGATTAGTTCAGAGAGGTCACAGCAACTTCCCCATGCACCTTTGTGATCCTCTGAATGGGGAGGAAATCCGGGGGAGCGAACAGCTAATCCACCATCACTCAGTGGGACTTGACATCCTCTTCAACTGGCCAATTGATAGAGCTTCATTAGGACCCTTTCATCATAAACACAAGAGCCTGAGCAGGAGCAGATGGAGAGAGCTCTCACTGCCACAGTTTGTTGCCAAAACAGCGATGGCTTATGCAAGGTCCCTTATGCAGATCAGAAGCGGACAAATGATGTGTTCAAAAGTTCCTAGTTGTCTCCTCTCATCCTTGAGAAAGTGCAGGATGTTGGTACACCACTTGGCGATGTGGTCTAATACAGGCCCTCCATGGCCCCATCTGTCCTCTATCCCTGGGAACTACAGGGTCGTGCTCTCTAAGAAGCCGAGGGAACACAACCATTAGCATGTTCTCATTATACAGATTGTCATCACTGGACTGACTCCCTTGAAGGGGAGGTGGACAATCTGATCCGCAAAGATTCACTATCAATTGATCACGGTGTTTAGGAAAAAAACATGATTTAAAAGGGCTAAATTTGTATGTGTTCAGAAAAGGTCTTATAAGATTATTTCATAAGATTAGTACCCCCAGTCACTGAGCACAGGCCTACAATCTGGGATTGATTCTGATTGGGTGTTAAGACTCATTTTACACATGAGCAAACTCGACTGAAAAAAAAACACAAACAAAAGCAAGCAACAAAAAAAAAAACCCCAAAAAAACCTAAAACACACACACACACAAAACCTGCAAATACTCAAGAGGACCTTTTCTGCAAAGGGCACAAACCTGACACCTCACAAACAAACTGTGCTGACTGACACACTTAATGTTTTATTGACTGTAATTGGAGATGAGCATAATCTCTCTAAATACCCCCTTTCTGTTTATGGGTGTCTGTCTGTTTGTCTATCTGTCTGTCTCTCTTGCTCTCTTAGTCTCCCTCATGACTTTTCCTATTATTCCTGGCTACTGTATGTCAAACATTTTCCACTATATGGCCAAACAAACTCCTCAAAAAAAAAAAAACATATCCCTGTCTATTCACTGTTCCTTGCTCTACATGGCCCTCTAGACTCTTTCCAGTGGCCCCACCTGTCTTCTTCCAATTTTTCCACCCCTTCGTCCCCATGCTCCCTCAATTTCTGGCTTGGTTAATAATGAGAACCAGTCTAGTTTTAAGCAAGTCCTCAACAGCTATATAGTAATTATCCAAGATATTGGAAAAACTCTTTACTGACCGGTTAGACAAATTCATTGTGAAGCACAAATTGCTGACTGACAGCCAGTATGGATTCAGAACAAACAGATCAAGATCAGTGGTGCTAGCTGAACTAATAGAAGAATGCACTAATTGCACAGACAAAAAAGTATGCAGTAGGCATATTTATAAATCTAAAAAAAAAGGTTTTGATACCATTCATTACAATATATTACTTCATAAACTGGAAAGGTATGATGTCAGAGGAGTTGTGCTGAATTGGTTGAGAATTTATTTAAGAAACAGGCAATAATTTGTGAAGATAGGTGAGCATGAATCAACATGCATGGATATTAATTGTGGAGCCCCTCAGGGGTCAGTATTAGGCCCGAAATTGTTTATTCTGTACATAAATTATATATGGAGCTTATCAAAAATATTGAAATTTGTTCTATTTGCAGACAACGCCAATACTGTCTTTTCTGGGGAGAATTTACAGCAGCTTTTGGAAGTGATCATAACAGAAATGAGAAAATTAATTAAAAAGGTGGGTTGACGTGAATAAATTATCATTAGATTTGAACAAAACAAAAATTATGTTGTTTGGAAATTGTAAAATAAACTATCAAGTACAAATGATGGTAGACAATGTCAACATAAAAAGAGTATATAAAAATGAATTTCTAGGTGCGATAATAGACCACAAAATCTGTCGGAAACCTCATAAAATATGTAAGAGCAAAGCTGGCAAGGAGCACTGCATTTATGGGAAAAGCAAGGCACGTTCTGGATCATAAAGCATTGCACATTGTACGCACTATATTCACTTGTATTGCCATAATCTGAATTACTGTATGGAGGTATGGGGTAACACCTACAAAAGCAACCTACGTCCATTATGCATACTGCAAAAAGGAGTCATAAGGATAATAAACAATGTAGGATTTCGCAAACACACTATTTTTAAAGTCCCATGCCTTGAAGTTCATGTATAAAGCAAGAAATAATTTACTACCAGGTAATATACAAAAAATGTTTTTTGACAAAGCAGGGGGTTATATTTTGAGAAGAAAGTTTGATTTAAAGAAACTGTGTTCATACAACTATGAAGAGTATGTGTATTTTGATCTGTGGGGTGAATTTGTGGAATGTTTTGGATGTGGAACTCAAGCAAAGTACAAACATTATTTAGTACAAACAGATGTACAAAAATGATTTTTAAGAGGTATATGGGTTAAGTAAGGGTTGTGATAATGGTTTACGTTTTATATTACTGACACTGGGTGATATTTGGGTTGTACATAGAATTGGGATAATTGTTTATAAATTGTATATAAGATAAAGATTATGAATTAATTGATGAGTAGTGGACAAGGGGTAGGAATAAATAAGTGTATATACTTCCTCCTACACCTTTTTGAACATCCATCCATTATCCAAACCGCTTATCCTGCTCTCAGGGTCACGGGGAGGCTGGAGCTTATCCCAGCAGTCATTGGGCGGCAGGTGGGGAGACACTCTGGACAGGCCGCCAGGCCATCACAGGGCCCACACACACAAACACACACACACACACACACACACACACACACACACACACACACACACACACACACACACACACACACACACACACACACACACACACACACACACACACACACACACACACACATTCACAACTAGGGACAATTTAGTATGGCTGATTAACCTGACTTGCATGTCTTTGGACTGTGGGAGGAAAGCGGAGCACCCGGAGGAAATCACTGGGTATCCTAGCGAAATGGTGTCTCTTTGCTTTTGCCTGCAAATACAGTGAAATAATTGTGGTGCTATTACCTGTGGTTACCTTTAATTTCCATTCAGTGCATCAGGTTTGCCACATGCTCTTATGAAATACACCTCCATCAGCATCTCTTGGTCCAAGGCAGCACCTTGCCAAGCTAAGATTTACGCTGCCTGCTTCTGTGGAGCAGGCAGCGTTACTTCGGTAAATCACAATCGTGGAATTACCATGGGGCAACGTCTTAACTCACACCCCCTCTATTCGTTGGCAGGAGATTACAACAGTGTTATCAAATGAAAGTATATGTAGCCGTAACATATCAGATTTTGACACTTACATACCAGAGATAGTGGTCCGCTGTACATTAATAAGAGATAGCCTAGTAATTCAATGAATAAGAACACTCTTGCAGACAGAGCTAATAACCGTAGCAAAAAAAAACACATGCACAAACAAAAAACATGCACACAGGCACAATACAGCACATACACATGTGAACAACACATTCGCTCACACTCGCTGACATGGACTCACAAACATAAAGCAACACGCAGGCAGACGTGCAAACACACACACATGCAAACAGATACGATCTATCAGATGAAGGACCATACTGACATGTAAACACACCACAAGAGGCGCTCTCTTTTCTCCCTCTCCCCAAACAGAGAACTATTCACCCCACTCTCCCTATGTCCCTCTTCCTCGCTCCCTCTCTCTTCCTGGCCCATGCCCCGCTCTCTGCCGCCACTCACACTGTGCTCATTCAACCCTCTCAACCTTTTTCCACCTCCACAGATAAATAAACACCATCATCATAATTATCATTAACACTGACGTCAGCGCTCTCATACACGCTGCCTGCAGAGGTGATAACTAGGTGTGCGGAAAGGAAACGCACAGCCCTGCAAGAGCGTGCACCTAAGTAGGTGAGCATTTTGTGTGCACATACACATGTGCTCATACAGGCTGCTGAAACACATGCACATGCATGTGGGTGCACACAGACACACACACACATATGCTCACACCACATGGACTCACACATGTATACACATACTATATACGCTTGGTTTTGATAAGTTCCCTTTTCCAAATGAGACATCGGTATCTTGATGTGACATAAACATTCAGCTCATTTTGGTGAAATCTGGTTAGGTTGGGCATGTTCAGACGTGGGCTGCACTCCATCGTCCACTGCTGCTGCTGCTCTGTAGGTGGGCTTTGTATAGATGACTTCCGCTCTGGGTTTACATAGCTTGGGTAGTATTTACTGTGCTCCAGTAAATGATCGTGCATTTTGGAGTGGTTTGGCCTCCTCTGTCAATATTGTTTCAATAATATTGCTATGTCTGTGTTTACACTGCTTAGTCTTTTTGTTTGTCTGAGCACCTGTATTCACAAAGTGAGATGGATACACCTCCATTGTTCATGTTTTATTTGCTCTATCCATAGTCCCTCAATTGTGTCTTCTCATATTTCTCATATCATCTCATCATGTCCATCTCCCCTACTTACAGAGGACTGGAATGAGATCCAGACATATTAATCTAAACAAATAACTACATCTTCCATTCCCCTCCACTGGCACTTTTACTCTGCTGTTCCTCTGCCTGTTGATTGCAGACCCACCGGCAACATGGCAGAACCCTTGGAATAGTGCGTGACAAACAAAAAGGTGCACAGAACACACAGATGGTTGCAAAGGTACACTGCAGCTGCCGAAAGAAATGCACACAGCTGCAGGTGTGCACGCCTGGCAATCCATGGACATTCACCCATGCACATTTAGACCCTCCCACATGCACAAAGACATGCACATGCACTGTGTCCCATGGATATAAGCATTGCATGCATGCAGAAAAACCCATACACACACAGTCATGTACATGTGCATGTGTGTGTGTGTAAATGCACATACATACACATCAATCACTCAAATACACACAGGGATTACTTTTGCAGTTTTACTCATGCAGCATCCCATTCTCGATAAACACACCCACACAGGCACACACATGATAGATTGTGAGTCCAGCATGACGTTAAGTGATTGGACAAGATGGGAACGGAGACGGGTCCAGACCCCCAAAGTGCACAGAGTGCTATTCACAGCAGCTTACAACATCTGCATCTCCATCTGCATACCCAATCCTCACACTCACGCTACTCTAAACAAACTTCCATCTGTATGGAAACATATACTGCAGCTTATGCTGGAGTACAGGATTTGTGCACATACATGCATGCGTGCACGTGCACACATGCACGCACGCACACATGTGCACACACACGAACACGCACACGCACGTGCACACACACATACACACACACACACACACACACACACACACACACATACACACAGAGCCAGTGATGCCGCTGCTCTTAAGTTGTACTCGTGACATTTAAATCTCAGGCAATTCAGCTCAGGCTGTTCTCCAGAGCAATTTACAATGATGAAAACTTAGAATGAGCTTCAGTTCCAAGAGCAACAAAATTACAAGCTACCAGAAAACCTGGAGCGTAAACGTGGAGGCTTTTGCGCCTTTACAATGTTCCTATGACCACAGCATGCAACAGGAGGCCAAAATACTTGAGATGAAATGGGATAAGCACTGTTTTACAAAGGTTTACTTGCAGACTGTTGTGGCTAGATGAGATGGTAAGACCTAAGGGTACAATGCTCCTGAACCATGCACTTCCTTCCAGGGTGATGTCAGTGGTGGTCATTAACTGTACCTCTGTTCTTGTTTCCTTTAACACTGAGTACCCTCCTGCCCAGCCTCCCAAGGCTCTTCCTCCCTACTAATCCCAGTAATTCATACTCCCTATGGTGTCTGTTTTTCTTTTTCCAGGATGCCGACATCTACCATCCTAAGCTTCCAGTGTCTTCCATCCATCTGTCACGCATGAATTACAGCCCTTCTCATTTTTCTTGTTCTCCACCACGTCATTTAGCATGGAGAAGATGGAGGAATGGGATGGGAGGGGTTGTATAGACAGATAATGTACGCTGGGGGGTGAGTTACTGCCAGGCAGAAAGGTTTTCAAAGTTTGTTTTTGTTGCAGCCTTCCTTGATTGATGGTTTAAATGACACGTGGCCTTAAACACAGGCCTCGCGTCGAGATTTCAGAAACATTTCACAGGAAAGGATGTTCATGTTCTCCTCAGATGGCTTGCGGGGATGTCTTTTCACTTGACTTTCCCCACTTTTACTCTTTGTTTGTTTTCTCGGGGCGGCCCTCGCTCCGTCTGGTTCGTCTCCGTCCACACGTCTCTCTGTCGTTCTGTGAATACATTTGCTTTGTTGTTTATCCCTCCCTTATCTGCACTTTGTGTGTTTGCCGTGCACACAAAAAATCTCTCTTAATAATAAAGTGGCCGGGCGTCTGGGTAGCGTAGCGGTCTATTCCGTTGCCTATCGACACGGGGATCGTCCGGCTTGGTCGGGCGTCCCTACAGACACAATTGGCTGGGTCTGCGGTAGGAAGCCGGATGTGGGGATGTGTCCTGGTCGCTGCACTAGCGCCTTCTCTGGTCGGTTGGGGCACCTGTTGGGGGTGATAGCGTGATCCACGCGCTACGTCCCCCTGGCGAAACTCCTCACGGTCAGGTGAAAAGAAGCGGCTGGTGACTCCACATGTATCGGGGAGGTGTGTGGTAGTCTGCAGTCCTCCCCGGATTGGCAGAGGGGGTGGAGCAGCGACTGGGATGGCTCGGAGGAGAGGGGGAATTGGCTGGGTACAATTGGGGGGAATAAATAAATGAATGAATGAATAAATAATAAAGTGACTTATACACATGTCATATGTCATTTAACCTAAGTCCAGTTGGCCAGAGCCGGCGGTAAACTGTGAGCAGATCCCAGCCTCGTTCCAACTGGTGTGATGTGCAACACGAAGGGAGGCCATAAGGTCTTTCTTCAGATCTTCCCCTATAAGTTTCTATCAGCATTCAGCTTGGCAGCGCAAATTATAGCTCTCCCTGCCACTTTATCCATCTATGTCCTTGAAGGCTATTAGGAAGACAAAGCTCATGGAGATAATAGCAGTATTCTGCCGTGAGAAGTGGCAATGGCGATCACACCGCGGCCATATGCAGCGCTCGCTGCAGCGTGATGAATGAATTCGCCACTTGGGGCTTAATGTATTGAAATGTCATAAACAGATTATCTCATAGACTATCCGTCTTCTTGAATGAACATAAAGCGAATGAGACATAATATTCATGATGTCTGCATTTTTTAATGTCAGGGTGGTCTGTTGTTGATAGATGCCATCTGTTACTGAAACATCACAGGTTTGAAAAACAACCATGTGTCCTGTTAAGGCTCTCTGAGCAAGGCACCGATATTGGTCAATCGTTGATATAGGTGACTGGATAAGCACACTCGTTACCTGCCTATAAATATGAAAGGCTTATGTATCCATATGGATGAGGACAGCCTCGCAAGTGAAAGTGATGAACAGCCAAATAACCAATGGAAACCAGCTGTACTGAATGTTGACCAGTACAAGAGCCGTAGAAACGGATAAAAGTGCATTTTGTCAGCTTCGTAATCTGCTGCGATATATCTCCATACTCATGTGGCCTGTTTGAATAGAATTGCACACAATGGACCCCGAATTCTTCATCCGCCTGTGCTGTTTTATGGGATGTATGACATTTAATGGTTCCCTCAGATGTAGTTTAACAGTGCAGTGCCAGCTCTGTCAGACCAGGTGCTGTTCTGTCCTCCATACATCTCTCAGTTCAAGGCTCACAGCCTACTTCAGCCTGTCATACGGAAAGACAAACTGCTCCTTCAAACTTTTTGCCCCACTGAGTAAACTTACAGTAATCTGGCGGCTTTCTCTGAGGAGCCTGAGGGCGGCCACATAGCTAGATTCCAACAGTTTTTGGAGGAGAAGCCAAACACTTAAGGCCGAAAAGTGAACTTGACTAAGTGAGCGACTTTGCGTTCAGTTTAGCGTATTTCATCCCCATCTCTCTCCTCCTTCCTCGCTGCAGCGGGGCCCATGAATGACCACATGACTGATTCATATGACCTTTATGCAAGAGTCATCTGATTGTCAACACCCCCATTAGAAGGGGGAGGTCCCTGAGAAGAATCGTTGAAAGGTCTTTGCAAAGAGAGAGACTCCCTCTCAAAGGAAAACAGCTGTCAGTTTTATTTCTGGACACATCAGCAGCAGCTGGAAATAAGCCCCAACATGTGGGAGAATGTCCAGCCAGAAATCTCCGAGGAGAAGGTTTTGATGAATTGAGATGTTTGAAGAGGTCCATATTGTTTTGTTTTTTTTGGTCATTGTTGTCTTTTTTTTCTTTTTTTTTTACATTGCCACAGCGCTGTGCCTGGGCAAGCCAAACAAGACTTGCTCTACCTGTTGGTAGTGAATAAAAATGAAAAGCATCTTGGCATGACCTGACTGAAACAGGTTACACTGGGTATCTCGTTGAAGACTGTTTGTTTTCCTAACCTGACAACTGTGACTCAATGTTCGAAATCGTTTGCTTATCACGCCATCATACATTCATGCTCAACCTTTGTTCTCTTTCGAAGAACTTTCAAACTGTCTGGACCCCAAAACTGCACTTGCTCATCTGATGTCATGCATGGGCATTTTGAGAGAAGATGAACGGCCAGAGGAGCCAGTATAATCACATCATGGTGGTTCTCAGAGAACCGGGGGCACCACCTCCCCAGTGGCACGACAGAGTGGTTCTCAATTGAGGAAGATATTTGACGTCAACCCAGCAGCACTACTTGAGGGAAGTGGCCAGGTTTTCTGACATCATGGGACAATTTAGCCTCAGCTGGCTGGGCATCAGCGTCCTGGGGCTGAACAGACGGACAAATATCCCATGGTTAGAGAGAGAGAGAGAGAGAGAGAGAGAGAGAGAGAGAGAGAGAGAGAGAGAGAGAGAGAGAGAGAGAGAGAGAGAGTGTATGGTAAGTGTGCAGGGGCCATTTGAGGATGGGGATGATATAATACTAATAAAGTTTTAATGAAGTAAGATTCCTTGTTAACTAATCCTTTTGGGGGGAAAATGAGAAGAAACAACAGTTTACCTGTCCACCATCTCTCTAGTTCAACAAATCACCCACTCTATGTAAGTGTGTGTGTGTGTGTGTGTGTGTGTGTGTGTGTGTGTGTGTGTGTGTGTGTGTGTGTGTGTGTGTGTTCATGTAGAAAATGCATACAAGTGTTTGTATGTGCGTGCATGCACATACAGCAACAACAACAACAACAACAACAATAATAATAATAATAGCTTCATTTATATAGCACCTCTCAAACATGCAGCACAGAATGCTTCGCAATAAAATAAAGGAGGACATGGAATAAGATTAGAAGAACAAATTATTATGCATGTGAATATGCAGACATGAACATCTGTTTGCATTGATATATGTGCATTCCTGTGAGTGCCTGAGTGCATATACAGATGTCCAAGTTATCATGTGTATGTGTGTTTGTGTTTGTGTGTGTGAGCCGTGACAGGAAAACTGAAAAGGAAGGTTATTTTTTTCCCACTGACCTTCTTTGCCAGAGGTGTGTTCACCAAAGGTGTGACCTGCTGACTGTTGACCAGGCTGACTCAGCCAATGAATAGACACTCCTGGATGGGTGGACGTGTTGGGGAACAAAAGGAGGCTTGAAGAGGTCACTGGTCATCATGTTCACCAACAAAGGAGAACTGAGGTGAGAGAGACAGAGACAGAGACAGACAGAGAAGTAAAGAGAGAAGGAGGAATAGAGAAAAGTAGAAAAATAAAACAGGTGAGAGCAATGAATCGAAACAAGTGTGGCATGTATCACTGATTCACACATGGCTTAATACATTAATACATTACAATGTAGGGAAGTGGTTGTCTCTCTCTGTCTCTCTGTCTCTCTGTCTCTGTCTCTCTGTCTGTCTCTCTGTCTGTCTCTCTGTCTCTCTCTGTCTCTCTGTCTCTCTGTCTCTCTCTCACACACACTACTCTGTCTCTATTTCAGATACACACACACGGGTGCATGTGCACACGCATACCCTTACTCTTTCTATTTAAACGATGCTCTCTTGTCGCTGTGTACGCTCTCTCTCTCTCTCTCTCTCTCTCTCTCTCTCTCTCTCTCTCTCTCTCTCTCTCTCTCTCTCTCTCTCTCTCTCTCTCTCTCTCTCTCTCTCTCTCTCTCTCTCTCTCTCTCTCTCCCTCTCTCTCTCCCTCTCCCTCAGTGGTGCTCTCTCTAGTCATAGGTATGTATGTGTAACAGCCATACCTTACCCCCCCCCCCTCCCATCAACTCCTCTGCTGGGTGCACGCTCCACCCACTGTCCTAGAGGACAGTCTAGTTGACCCAGGAGGAGTGGATAGTGCAGAGAAGGGGAGGGGGGGGGTGCAAAAGCAGGCGGAGCTCAATTTCACTTCTGTCGGTGGTGGAGGCACAACGCAGCACAGCGCAGGAAGAAGGGCCTGACGTGACACACGACAAACCGGGGACACACATGGGTATCAAATGGATAACTCTGACTGACACTTGTGAACTGGTACTCAGCAAGGACATACCATTGCATGGCACACACAGGGCTCGTGTTGATTTGAAGATCTTGCCTTTTACACTGACAGGCAAGCTCACAAAGTCTCCCTGGGCTTGACAGAGACAAACTGCTCTCCACGTTATCTCTCCGTCCAAGTCATACAGAATCAACCACCTCTGTCACTCAACCTGGACAAAGTGGACGTGGCTTTGACAGGACTGAGGATGTGATTTTTTTTGGGGGGGGTGGGGGGCAGAACTCTGACACCTGGCTGTCACACCACTGAGGAGACTCATAAGGAGGTCTGTAAGTACCTTTAATCAATGTATGGTCATTGTATTGTGAGTAAAAATGATAGTGCTAGTAATATTATTATTATTATTATTATTATATCACCATTAAGCCTCAGATCAATGTAAGTGATATTGATTGATAACATATTTTAAGAGTATTAAAGGCACTCAGAGTTGCTTAGGTTGTATTTGGTTAGCTTGGTTTACTCGACTGTTTAAGTCTCCTAGTTTGACACTGCACATATATCACATCTGCCTCAAGCTGTTCGCTGAATATGTATTCACAGCTTGCAATGATGCAAACTATCCATCTTCAGCCCGAATTCCAACGGCACCGTCTTCCTTTTTTATCACTGGTGAAAGTAAAGAAAAAAAAGAAGAAAAAAAACCCAACAATTATAAATATTTTGCTATAAAAGCTTCGACCTCAGTGCAGATGTTCAGTAGAAAGTAAATGAGACTTAAGTGAATTAATGTATTGGGCTTATAGGTGTTAAAATGAAAACGTAGTGGAAAACGTAATTCTATGTCTGGCAAAATGATCAACTGCTTGTATGAAGATTTACTGAGCAATGTTACTAATTTTTATAATCCATTTGAGCATTTTTACTTTCAACTGTGATGTTCTGGTAGAAACGATCATCCGAATATCTAAAATAATCACAAACACTACATTTAAGATATCATCAAATGTGGTTCTTTACCCTACATAATCGATAAAGAATTGTTGTGAAATGAGTTTGCTCGTATCATTCAGCATGTCTGTTGATGCCAAAGGTCTTTTTTTGCACAGCCAAGGTAAAATGCATTTTCTCAAAGGGTTTCTTTTAGAAAACTAGAATGCCAATGGTACTGTGTGTGTGAGATCTGCTGTAGCATGTAATATCAGTTGACATTACCAGGGAGTAATGGTGGCGGTTCTACTTTTCTGTCCCAGTCACGCACAGAGAAAGGCACACCTAGTGGAAAGGACGCATGTGAGGCAGCTTACCATGCACTGACAGCAAGGTGAGAGAGGATGGATGGATGGTTCATACTCACCTTGGAGTGTATTTTTCTATCTTTTCTGTGTGTGTGTGTGTGTGTGTGTGTGTGTGTGTGTGTGTGTGTGTGTGTGTGTGTGTGTGTGTGTGTGTGTGTGTGTGTGTGTGTGTGTGTGTGTGTGTGTGTGTGTGTGTGTGTCTGTGTGTGTGTCTGTGTGTCTGTGTGTGTCTGTGTGTGCTTTTGCCTGTGCTCACTGGTGGATCAAAACAGTCCTAATAACAATGTGATTTGTATTTGTGGGCCCATGCTGACCGTGTATCATTGTACCATTGTACCCCCACGCACACGCACACGCACACGCGCGCACGCGCGCACGCGCACACACACACACACACACGTATATGTATATATACACACATACATGTGTGTGTGTGTATTAAATATGTGTGTGTATGTGTGTGTATGTGATAAGTTAATCATTGAAAGTAATGTCAGTATGATAATAATTCAATTAACCGTATGGTTTTGTCATTAGTCGCATTCAAACTGCATTTGATACAACAGAGCCTCGAAGTTTTTTTTTCCGATCTTTTTTCCCCATTTTTTCCACTGATCCCACCGCTTCCTTCTTTCTTTTCCTATTTGGCTTTTTGAAAGGTATGCATAAAATTACTTCCTTGATTGTAATGGTGGATAGGAGCGTCCATAAGGAAAAGTGATCACCATCATCATTGCCTTCACGCTGTACTTCGTCCAGTCTCAGACGGGGATTAATTTCATTATTTTCGCGGCGTGAGTCGAACCATATCAACCTTGGACTGTAGCGCCAATGTTGTCAGTTTAGTGAAAAATCGGCCCATTTTCAACTCATGTGGAAGATTGTCTCAATTTTAAAGCATTCCTGTGATATCTAGAAGATCTATTTGGTTTGTGGCACGTGCTGGTTAATGATATATAGCAAGGAAAACAGTAAATGGGCTTATGGACTTGGACCTTGTTCAACACAGAGCCGGGTGAGCCTGTCCACTCACCAATGTATTGTGGAAATAAACAGGGACGTGATGTCTCAAGGCGAGGTTGCTGAGTACAAAAATCGAGCTGCAGCATACACAAGTGTAGTATTGAAATGTTGTCGAGTGA